>NW_006921799.1:435763-439912 GCF_000298275.1 Orycteropus afer afer
CTACTTCCGTAGTGATACTGCCTCGGAAACCCAAGGAGGGGTCGCTATGAGTCAGGGCTGACTCGACGGCACATAACAACAACAACAAAGATGGGTAGGATTTGAGACCCAGTCACTATTTTTTCCCAACCAACCATGAGGTTTTGACCCAGATCTACAAAATAAGGCAGCATTCTCAGAAAGCAGTGATTCAAGGAATTCTGATACCAAAGCAAAGTAATTTTATCTTAAATTTGGGAGTCCTGTTGTTGTAAGGAGCTCTGGTGGCACAGTGCTTAAGGCTAACCAGGAGGTTGGTGATTCTAACCCACCAGCTCCCTGGGTGGAAGATGGGATAATCTACTTCTATAAAGATTTACCACCTTGGAAACCCAATGGGGGTTGCTATGAGTAGGAATTCACTTGATGGCAGAGTTTTTTTTTTTTTTTTAGTTTTATTTTTTTGGGGGGTGGCATTTAGCTGTGAACCAAAAGTTTGGCAGCTAGAACCCACTAGATGCTCCTCAGAAGAAAGATGAAGCAGTTGGCTTCTGTAAAGATTTATGGCCTTAAAAACCCTATGGGAGCAGTTCTGCTCCATCCTATAGGGTCATTATCAGTCTGAATTGACTCAATGGCAGTGGGTTGGTGGATTGTTGTTAGGTGCCATAGAGTTGATTCCAACTCATAGTGACCATATGGGACAGTGTAGAACTACCTCACAGGTTTTCTGGGCTGCAATTTTTATAGAATTGGATTGCCAGATCTTTCTCCTATGGAAACTCGGTGAGTTCAAACTGTCAGCCTTTTAGTTAGGAACTGAGCTGTTAACTATTTGGACCACCAGGGATCCTGAGACTAGTTAATTCCATTCAGACTTCTTTCATCCATAATCCCTGGATATTACCGAAAGTGCAGTCCCACCTGGTCATCAGAACCCTTCTTTTTCTGTTCTCCTAAGGCTCCACCTCCCATACGTCCTCTTTTCACCTGTTGTGCTGTGCTTGCTGAACTCTCTATTTTCTGAGAAATTAAATCATTCACATTCTCAGCTCCATCTCAGAGGGCTTCTTTCACTTTGAGATTTTTACTAAAATATGTTTTCCTCTAAAAACAAAACTTCTCCCCAACTTTGTCTAGTGTACTCTCTTCACTTTTCATTACTACAGAAGAAATTCAAAAGGGAATTTTTAAAGATTAGAAAAAAAAAAAAAAGAACACCCAGGTCTATATGATTTTTAGGCCAATTCTCTTATAACTTTAAAATAAAAAAAAGTAATTTAAAGTGAATTGAAACAAAAAATCATGGAAATGATGACAAGGTGTCTACTCTTTGTATGAGATTAGATTAATGCTGATACCAAAACCTAATACTATTAGATTAATATTAATACCACCAAACAAATCTGTCTCAGAAGAGGTACAGAGGGAATGCTTCTTAGAAGCAAGAACAACCAGACTTCATATCATGTACTTTGGTCATGTTGTCAGAAGTGACCAGTCCCTGGAGAAGGATATCATATTTGGTAAAACAGAGGGTCAGCAAAAAAGGGGAAGACCTTCAACAAGATTAATTGACACAGTGGCTGCCACAATGGGCTCAAGTAAAACAAGGATTGTGAGGATGGTGCAGGACCAGGCAGTGTTTTTTTTTATGTTGTACATAGGGTCACTATGAATTGGAACCAAGTTGATGACACCTAACAACAAAAATACCAAAACCTAATAACAGTAACAATGACAGCAATAAAAACTTGTGAATAAGATACAAGATGTGAAATAATGGAGGTAGTGATTTATTCAGAAGGAAGATTGGGCAATCTACCGCCTCGGAAACCCAAGGAGGCATCGCTATGAGTGGGATTGGACTTGATGGCAATGAATTCCGCAACCCCCCCCCCAGTGATTTGTTAAAAGAACAACAGCATAACATAAATTCAGAAAAGGCTCCTACTTTTTAATAGTTGCATACTCTCTAATGTTCATGTGTCACAGTTTATTTAAGGCTCTCTCTAGTGGTGACTACTTGGATATTCTCTAAATTTTAATTATTACAATAACATAATATTAAACATTTTCATACATCTATCCTAGTGCACATATTTCCGTAAGGATGATATAAAGATGTGGAATTGGTGACCTAACAGATATATGAATAAAAAGACAATAATGACTTGACTAAAACTCTTATGCTAGGAATAGAAGAAAAATATTTTAACTTGATAGAAAGTATTAATGAGTAAATATGAATCATACTTAAACTTATATAAAAATGCAATAAACAGTTGTGAAAAATAAAAAATACATAAAATACACAAATAGCACTCATTTGTCATAAAGATTCAACTAACAAGAAATTGTTAGCAATTTAATTTGCATTCTTCTGAAGATGTTTACCCATTAAAACATGAAATAAAGATTAATGAATGAATAAGCAGATAGATATATAAGCATGCTTTTTCAAAAATAGTTTTATAAGATTCTACTGTTCAGAAACTTGCTTTTGTATTTTTATCAATAACATATACTAAGTTCTTCCTATGTTAGAACATAGAGCTCTACATCATTTGTTTTTAATAATTTCATACTTCATTGTACACATGCATCATAATTTATTTAATTCTGTCTCTACTGAGGACATTTGTGTTTTCTCCAAACTTCATCATTACTATAATGTTTTGAACGTTTCTTGTACATCTATCTTAATATTTATGTTATGTAGAATGGATAGAAAGAAGTGTATTTATTGGCCTAAAAGGTATTTGTATATTGAATTTTGGTAACTAATGTCAAGCACCTGGTGCAATGACATTTGTTGTTGTTGTTGTTGTTATGTGCCGTCGAGTATCCACGTATAATGCTTCAGCAGTTTGGAAGAGTGTTTACTGCTTCAAATCCTTGAAAGCATTTCTAACTTTATGACAATTTTAAAGGTGATATGAAATTGAGAGTTTTATTAACCCTTTGTATTTTATCTTCTGTGACAGGCAGATCCTAGGATGTTTCCATTATTCCCACCCTCTTGTACTCATGACCTGTACTTTCTTCTGGACAATAAATGTGGCAAAGAGTAATTGATTTTGCAGATGTAACTAACACCCCAGATCTGTTGGTTTTGAGTTAATCAAAAACATGGTTACCCTGGGTGGGCCTGATTTAACCTAAAAAACTCTACGAGAGTGATGGGGCTCTCCAGAGGTAAGAGACTCTCCTTTTGGACTCAATGAAATAAGCAACCATGTAGGAAAATGTCTTTGTCTTACTTTTCAATTGTTGCTGTAACACAAATACTTTAAGTGGGTGACTTTAAAGAACATGCATTTATTTTCTCATAATTCTGGAGGATAAAATTCAAATCAAGGTCTCAGCCATTTTGGTTCCTTCCTTGTAAATTGTTCCAAGGATCTCTTGGTACCTTGGCTTGTAGATGATTCTCACATGGTGCTGTTTCCACCTCCCCACCCCAATGCATCTATGTGTGCGTGCCTGTGTCTATGCTGATATTTATACACCTCAGAAGGGATTAAGTTTAGGACCCCTCTATGCTAGTATGACCTCAGCTACTTGATTACATTGTTTTAGATTATATTACTGAAGATGATTACATTGCATTAGATGTGAGCTCATTCCATTAAGTTCTATTACGTTACCTCCACAAGTATAGAGGTTAGGATTCTAACACAAAATTTTGGGAAAACAATTTAATCCATAGCACCCATGAAGCAAAGAACTGTGGACTGCCTCTGGGAATTGAGTGTAGCCTACATCTGACTGCAAGCAAAAAGCCAGGACTTTCAGTTCTCAACTATGAAGAAAAAAGTTTTGCCAACAACCCAAATGAGCTTGGAAATGAGTTCTCCCCCAGTGAAGCCTCCAGGTGGGAGCATAGTCTGTTTGACACTTGGATTGTTGCCTTATGAGATTCTGGGTCAGAAGACTCAGCTAAGCCATCTTTAGATTCTGACTCATGGGAACTAAGAGATAATAAAGTGTTTTGCTTTGTCAGTAAGAGTGTGATAATTTCTCATGCTACAACAGAAAACAAATACATCTTCTCTGAAATGTTTGTTTATATTCATTGCCCAATTTTTTTTTCTCTAAGGCTGTACTTTTTTCTTGCTTTTTAAGAGCTCTAGATCAAAGAGCAAACTTTTCTTTATATATATAATA
>NW_006921799.1:440012-447175 GCF_000298275.1 Orycteropus afer afer
TAACATTTTCCAATAAGCATCCTGAGTTATATGACTTAAGGAAGACCTACTACCTTGAGATTATAAAAATAAACTTCTGTGTTTTCTTCCAGTAATTTTAATAGTTTTATTAATGTATTAGATTTTGAGGTAAATGATGAGAAAACAATGGAAATATATTTTAACCTATGAAGGTCCGTGCTTTTCCTTAAAAACGATGAAGTATCAATGGACCCTACAAGTCATACAACTATAGTTCAAGTTAAAATTAATGGAAAGTTATTTATTTGTGGTCCTTAATATAAAAATATTACATAATCCTTAGGGCACAGTCCTGAACATAGTCCTAGAATTCAGAAATCTTGACCCGAGAAGAGGGCTCAAAAGTAACATAAAGATCAGGAAATGGGACCTATTGGCTGAATGTGACTTCTTAACTTGATGTGTGCATGTGCGTATGTGCGCAAGTTTGTGTGTATTCCTGATGTTTCAAAACTGAATGTGCATAGCGTCAATTGCAGGGATAGGCTTGGGGGACATCACTTTCCAGTGTACAAAATTCTGTCCCTTCATATTAACTCACTGGGTTGGTATCATCTCAAGTACCTACCTAGGCCTTCCAAGACATGTGACTAGTTCAACTTACCTTCCAGGTAAGCATATCCACCCAGTTGTTCTCCAAGCCCTGCTTGTACATTTTCAGGAATGAGGAAAAGTTAGCTTATTAAAATTGCAGGCAGCTTTCCTTGCTAGAAAGTTCTCTTGGATTGAGTAGAAACTTGATTCCCAGTAACTTCTAACTAACAGGTGAGCCACACAGAAAGAGTCTACTGCCATTTCCACATAACAAACCTTCAGATAATTGATGGGATTTATCATGTCTCCCTATCGTTCCAGGGCTTTTCTTCTCAAGGTTAAATACCCTCAGTTTCTTCAATGTTGCTCATTTGGCATTTGCCATCCTGATAACCCACCTTTGAATGAATGTAATTCCATCTGTCAATTACCCTTATAAAATGTGTTTCTGAGAGTGAGCAGAGTGATCTACATGTGATCCACCCAGATCAGGGTAGAAAGGGGCCAATAATACCTATGTTATGGGCATTATGCTTCCATTATTGAAATCAAGGGCAGCATTAGCTATTTTTAAGCAGTTAGTAACAGGAATGAAAATAATGGCTAAAGCATGAAATCCAGCTTGGCCAACTTCAAAGAAAGGAGAGTACAGTTTAGAATTCAGTGAATTAAGTAATAATATCCCCAAACCAATTTCATCCAGTTGATTTTGACTCATAGCAACCCCCATTGGGTTTCCAAAGTGGTAAATCTTTATGAAAGTAGATTGCCCCATCTTCCTTCCTTGGAGCAGCTGGTGGGTTTGAACAGTCAACCTTCTAGTCAGCAGGCACTAGTTAGCCTTAGGCACTGTGCCACCAGAGCTCCTTAAGTAATAATAGGGATATGTTTTAACATTGAGGAAGAGTCTACTCTATTTCAAAGAACACAGGTAACTATATTAGCAAAGCTTAGTTTTAAAAGTCTGAAAGTAATGAACAAATACCATAATGCATGTATCTGGGTTGAGGATAGCTATTTCCTCTATCTTTTTTTTTTTCTTTTCTTTTCCTTTTTTCTTGTAATGCTGTTATCACGTTTGTTTTATAATTCAAACATATTTAAAAACATATTATAATCAACCCATGCACATTATTATTCGATTCTGATATATAGTATTTTATCCCTAAAATATCTTAATACCTGGTTTTACTTAAATAAAGAATAATGCCCAAGTATGCATACATGTTTATATATCTGCATTTTGTGATATCCAGTCATCTTAACTCTAAAAAGTGGTTGATGCTTCAGAGTCAATTAAAATTTCTCACAGCTTTCAAACAGCTTTCTCCTTATCATACCCATCCTCAGAGGTGAATTTACTGTAAACTTAATACGTAGCTTATGCTATTGCCTTATTAGCATGAACTTCTTCTAAGTTTCTGGAAAGCCCTAAATTTTTGTATTCTTTTGCTTAAAGAGGTCCTGCAAATTATATAGACCTCAGACCCTACAACATCTGGATTTACCCTGCCTACCTATCTTCAAACTTCTTTGCACAAGCGACAGCTTCATAATTTATTCATGTAAAGCTTTAATTTGTGGGTTTCGATTCTGTCTCAGTCCTTGATTTTAAATCCTTATTTAACACATTACAGTATTTCTCAGTTTCAGCTTCATGCCTGGGGATGTGTCTCCCCTCCCTTGTTCTTGTACATCTCCTTGTATAGGAAGCTTTTTCCCTTATTCTCAGACTGATTGACATCTGAGGCTGGGATGCTCGGGTATAGATAATGCCTGCCTGCTGGTTCTCAGACTTTTGGATCTCCTCATCCCAATTCTTGGTTGCCATGCTGTACTCACTATTCTTCAGTTCCCAAAACTGGTGGTTACCTCTCTTGGGTATTATGCCTGACTCTTCTTGTGATGGTTAATGTTATCTGTAAATGTGAATAGGCCATGATTCTCAGTTTGGCAGATATTATATAATTATATAGTATATAATTATTATATAGTCATTCTCCATTTTGTGATTGGATGCGAGCAGCCAATAAGTTGAAAGGGGACTTTCCTTAAGGGTGTGATTTATATCAAAATATATGGATTTTCTGGCAAAGCTCAAACTCTCTCAGTCCTGAATCTGATTCATCATCTACTGACCTCTAGTTCTTGGGACATGAGTCAGCAATCTTCTATATGACCTGCTAATTTGGGGTTTTTCCCTGCAATCACCTGAGTCAGGAGAAGCCTCCGGCCTGATGTCTGACCTACAGATTTAGGATCTGCCAGCCTCCACAACTGTATGAGTAATTTCCTTGAAATAAATCTCTCTATATATTTGCATATACACTTCACTGATTTTGCTCCTCTACAAAAACTAACCTAAGACATTTGGTACCAAGAGTGATATGGTAGTTCAGGTTGTGTGTCAACTTGACTTGGCCTGCTTGAGTGACTAGGCAGCTGGATGTAGTATTTCCCATGATGAGACTGGTAATCAATTCCATGGTGGAATCTACTGTGAGCAGCTGAGTAGCTGCCTTAGGGATGTGGTCTGCTTCCTATATATAAGCAGAAGCTAGAGACCTTTCCCGAGCAAGCTTGAACCCTGCATGTAGCCAAGTCATTGCTCAGTAGCCTGCCATGCTCTGCTGATCTTGGGACTTTCAATGGACTTGAATCAATGGCCTGTTATGTGGTTTGGTTGGGCTTGTACAGGCCCTAAAGACACAAGTTGCATGAGGAAATGGTCTAAATGCCCATTGTCCCCTCTTTTGTCACATTACCTTATTTCTCTCAGTCAGCACTTAGGGCCTCTTGAGGAGTTCCTTATATTCAGTTGACTAAAGAAGAGAAAAGTTGTGCCTGGTTTACAGACAGTTCTATGTGATGTACAGGCATTACTTGGAAGTGCACAGCAGCAACACTATAGCCTCCCTGGGACCTCCCTGAAGACAGTGGTGAAGGGAAATACTCTCAGTCGGTAGAACATCAAGCAGTGCACCTACTTGTACACTGTTCTTGGAAGGAGAGACAGCTAGTTGTGCAATTGTATATTGATTCATGGGCTGTAGCTAATGGTTTGGCTGGTCAGGGACTTGGAAGGAATATGGTTGGAAAATTGGTGACAAGTAGGTATGTGGAAGAGACATATGCATAGACCTCTCCAAATGGGAAAAAGAAGTGAAGATATTTACATCTCAAGTGCATGCTTACATAAGGGTGACCTCAGCAGAGGAATATTTTAACCATCAAGTGGATAGAATTATGTGTTCTGTGAGTACCACATTCTTTTTACCCCAGCTAATCCTGTCATTGCCCAAGGAGCTGATGAAAAAAGTAGTTATGGTTGCCAGAACTGAAGTTAAGTTTGGGCTCAACAACAAGAACATCCACTCACCAAGGCCAACTTGGCTACAGGCTTTACTGAGTGCCCAATCTGCCAGCACCAGAGACCAACACTGAGTCCCCAGTATTGTATCATTCCTTGGGACAATCAGCCAGACAATCAGGTTTAAGGAAATGTGTACAGGTGTTAAGTTGATAAGGGGGGGACTTTGATGGCTAATGTTATGTGTCAGCTTGGCTAGGCCATGATTGTCAGTGATTTGGAAAGTATTATGTAATCATCTTCCATTTTGTGATCTGATTTGAGCAGCCAATCAGTTGAAAAGGGATTTTCCTTGATGGTGTGGTCTGCATCCAGTATATATAGATTTTCTGGTGAAGCTTGTATTCTCTCAATCCTGCATCTGACTCCTCATTTTCTGACCTTAAGTTCTTGGGATATGAATGCTGCCTGACTTACAAATTTTGGAATTCTCCAGCTCCTGTAACCCTGTGAGCCAGTAGCTTCCTGAATGACCTGCCAATTTTAACTTCTTCAACCCCTGTAACCTTGTGAGTCAGAAGAAGCCTCCAGCCTGAGGCCTGACCTAGGGATTTGTGACTTGCCAGCCTCTATATCTGCATGAGCCATTTCCTTGAAATAAATCTCTCTCTATATTTATACATATGCTTCACTGGTTTTGTTCCTCTAAAGAAACAAACCTAAGATACTACTTCTTTGATTCAGCTTTGGATCATGTGATTGAAGGTGTTTTTACCAGTATAGTTTAACCCCAATGTACATTTAATCAGCACCTGTCTCATTCCTCCTACCTATCTGCTTTGAGTCACTATAAAGAAATCTCAAAAGTCTTATACACAAGGAATAATACATATTATTAAGCATATAGAGAATGAGGGCTGAGGTTAATCTAAAAAGAAGGAAAATGAGGAGCACACAAGTGAAGATGCGGCCATTGGAGGTTTCTGGCATCTATTAAATTTTAGCACATAACTTAGATGCTTTCTGCTCCAATACCTGATTTCATTCCCAAAGGACTTCAGTATCCTCATCAGTAATACTGTCAGTGCTCTGGTTTCATTAGTTTATAATCTTATTGTTAGTGATCTTCACTTCCAATCCAGCTTTAGAGGCTCATGAACAGATACTACGACTTCTTGATCCTCGATGGCAGGAATAAAGACTGACATAGTCTCACCTCCAACCATGACTGGCATTGTGATTTAAATATATATATGTATATTAGGAACATAATAAATGTTTGTTGAGAAAATGAATCAATAAATATTTGGAAAGTGTAGCTATAAAATCAAGAATGATAAATGGAACTGGAGGGAGGTAAGTCTCCTGGGAATAATAACTGGAAGTTATGATCAGGAAGACATTCTATTAAATTAATATTAAAGTTCAAATAGTATACCCCATTTTCATATATTCTAAACATGAATATCATAAATGAAGCTTCAGATTTATTACTTTTCTTTCTAAATAATCTCATGGCATACTTTTTTTCCATTGATATTATTATCGATGTATTTTAAAACCACACAATATCATTTAACCTTCATAAATGTAGCCAGATCATACTGGAAATTTTATTTTGACAATTGTAACATGGTTTATATTCATTTGTTATCTAAATTATAGTTATTAAAGGATTATCCAAAGTTGTCCCAGTAGACCTGACATATTAAAAAAAAATCTACAGATAGACAGATAGATAGACAGATAAACAGGATAGATAGATAGATAGATAGATAGATAGATAGATAGATAGACAATACAATAAATATAAGATACCAGGCTAATGAGTGTTTTTTCCACTGAGTATCTGAGGATGCAGAATGACTTGAGAGTTTGAGAGTGTCCATTTTTTTATTTTTCATATTTTTTGAAGGGTGTTAACAAGCTAGCATTGTGTCTTATTATTTTCTTTGAGAGTGGTTAATACACACATTGTAAGAGATCTCACCAGAAATTTTGTGTATAAATGTAATTCTGATGTGGCTCAAGGAACAACTTTTATGAGATTCTTTTATTTGTTTACCAAAAGTAAAGTTCAATCCTGCTGGCATGCTCTAGGACTGTTTTAATTTCTATTCAGTAATCCCTTCTTCCTCTAACTGCCTTGTACATCCCATTACCCAGCAAATAAAATTCAAAGCAGTAAAGTTGGTTAGCTAGGCATACTCTGTAAAACATGATTTATTTGTTTCAGTGACCTTAATGATAGTTTTAGTGTAGTAAATTTTTTATTACAATAAATTATTTATTGCAAGAGAGACATGTAAGTCAACGAGTAATGCAGAAATAATAATGTAGAAGTATGTTGTTTTTCTGAAGAGTCTTTTTGATTCTAACAAAAACCTTTTCATTATATGAAGTAAATGCCCCAAATGGCATGGAGTAGATGGAGTTTTTAGAAGAGGAGAAACTACATGCTCAATGTTCTGGGTTTCACTGAGAGTGGCTCCTCTCATTTATCATAGTTTTTCTGGAGTCAACTAGATCAAGAGCTTACTCCCAAAGATAACTTTTTAGTGGCTGTTATCTGGAACTCATGACTTGAATCATAGTGACCCTATAGAACAAAATGGATCTGCCACCATAGCATTTCCATGACTATTATTCTTTAAAAAGCAGATCACCACATCTTTCTCCCATGGAGTGGCTGGTTGACTCAAACCACCCACCTTTTGATCAGCAGCCTAGTGCATGTGAGATATAGAAGTTTACATTACATTTTCAAGGATGGATCTTACCTTGGCACTGGGAGGCAGAGAAATTACAGAGATCAAATATCCCCTCTTCCTACCCCCTTGCTTCATCATTTGGAGGACAGATTGTGAGAAGTGAGCTATCACTTGATATTAAATATCTATATAAAATAAAGAAGTCCCTGGAGGGTGGAAATTGTTAAGTGCTCAACTAATAGCCAGAATGATGGAGTTCAAATACATCAAAGGAACCTTGAAAGACAGACCTACCTATCTGCTTCCAAAAGCTTACAGTCTTGAAAACTCTATGGAGTGGTTCTATTTTGTTCACACATGATTGCCAAGAGTCAGAATTGACTCTCTGCCAACTAACAAGAACAAGAATGCAGAGTAAATTATTATTGCAGTGTAGTAAATTACTTAGTGTGGCTTTTCTACCCATAAGTCTTTGTAAACTCCAAGGTGGGATTTTCTATGAGCAACTGAGGAGCTATCCACCTGGGTTATTTCTGTTGGGCGTGGCACAATACAATGTTCTGGGAGGTTCCCACTCTCTCTCACGT
>NW_006921799.1:447410-451484 GCF_000298275.1 Orycteropus afer afer
GTGCTTCCCTAATAAACCCCATAATCTGTGAGTTCTGTGTGGCCACTGCAGTGAATTATCGAACCCAGGAGAGAGGTGGTGGGTGCCTTGGGAGGAACGGTTGGTGAAAGGGCTGGAGGGAGGCAGCATGTCTGGCCTTGCAGTAATAGGCCTTGGGTTACTGCTGGTAATCCTTCCTTCCACTTGTAGGGTTAGAGGAGGTCAGAGCATGTGGCCTCCTTGCCGTTTTTGCAATTATTTAACCATATTATTACATATACTTAAAATTCTAGAAACTTATATGCTTTTACATCTATTGAACAAAAAGATCACATGCTGAAAGTACGAATCCTGAAATGCTATACAATTTTGTAGTCCATGAATTGTAAAATAGAGATGGCAAATGACTTTACAATAGAACTTATTTTATGTATGCATGTGTATTTGTATGTCTGTATATATTTGCTGAGCATGTTCTTCCCTTTTGTTATTCTAATTCCAGGTCACACTTGGTATATCTCAAGGAGAAAAAACTGAAAAACATATTTGAGCCTCAAGCTGCAATATTGAAGATTTCTATGGGCAAAATACTGAATGATACAGGAAGCATCACAAGAAGATGGAAGGAATATGTAGAGTTACTGTACCAAAAAAATGGTCAACATTCAACCATTACAGAAGGTAGTATACAATCAAGAACCAATAGTATTGAAGGAAAAAGTCCAAACTACCCGGAAGGAATTCACAAAAACAAGACTCCAGAAATTGATGGAATACTCATTGAGATATTTCAATAAGCAAATGCAGTACTAGAGGCACTCACTCATTTACGCCAAAAAATTTGCAAGACAACTACCTGACCAATTGACTGGAAAAGATCAGTATTTTTGCCCTTTCCAAAGAAAGGTGATCCAACAGAATGAGGAAATTATTTAACAATATAATTAATATTATAGAATGTGGAATGAGAGATATCGTTGCTGCTGTCAGATGGATCTTGGCTGAAAGCAAAGAATCCTTGAAAGAAGTGTACTTGTGTTTTATTGACTATTCAAAAGCATTTGACTGTGTGGCTCATAAGAAATTATGGCTATCATTGAGAAGAATGGGAATTTCAGAATTCTTAATTGTGCTCATGAGCAATCTGTATATAGACCAGGAGGCTGTTGTTGAAATAGAACAAAGGGATACTACATAGTTTAAAATCAAGAAGGGTGTGTATCAGAGTTGTATCCTTTCACCATACTTATTCAATCTGTATGCTGAGCAAATAATGCAAGAACTGGATTATGTGAAGTAAAACACAGCATTAGGATTGGAGGAAGACTCCTTAAGAACCCGTGAAAAGTAGATGGCACAACCTTGCTTGCTGAAAAGGAGGATGACTTGAAGAACTTACTGATGAAGATTAAAGACTATAGTCTGCAATATGAATTACATATCAGCATAAAGAAAATGAAAATCTTCACAACTAGACCAATAAGCAACATCACAATAAATGGAGAGAAGATTGAAGTTGTTAAATATTTCCTATTACTTAGATCCACAATTAACACCAATGGAAGCAGCAGTCAAGAAATCAGATGTTGTATTGCACTGGGCAAATCTGCTGCAAAAGACCTCTTTAAAGTTCTGAAGAGCAAAGGTATCACTTTGAAGACTGAGGTGCGCCCAACTTAAACCATGGTATTTTCAATCACCTCATATGCATGCGAAAGCTGGACAATGAATAAGGAAGAACAAAGAAGAGTTGATGCTTTTGAGTTGTGGTGTTGGAGAAGAATGCTAAAAGTACCAAGGCCTGCCAGAAGAACTAACAAATCTGGCCTGGAAGCAATGCAGCCAGAATGCTCCTTGGAAGCAAGAATGGCCAGACTTTATTTCACCTCTTTTGGTCATTTTGTCAGAAAGGACCATTTCCTAGAGAATGATATCATGCTTGGTAAAGTGGAGGGTCAGCATAAAAGGAGAAGAACCTCAAAAAGATGGATTGACACAGTGGCTTCAATTATGGGCTCAAGTACAGCAAGAATTGTGGGGATGGTGCACAACAGGGCAGTATTTTGTTCTGTTGTATGTAGGGTCACTATGAGTTGGAACTGCCTCAACAGCACCTAACCACAACAACATAATTAATATCATACACAAGTAAAATTTTGCTGAAGATAATTTTTTAAATATTGCAGTATTATAGAAACAGGAAATTGCCAGAAATTCAAGCCAGATTCTGAATAGGATGTGGAATGAGAGATACCATTCCTGATGTCAGATAGATCTTGGTTGAAAGTAGAAAATACCAGTGTGGTAGTTAAGTTTGTGTGTCAATTTGACTGGGCCTTGTTGAGTGACTGGGCAGCTGGAGGTAGTTATTCCCCATGGTGAGATTGGTAATTAACTCCATGGTGGAATCTATTAGACCAGCTGAGTAGCTGCTTTAGGCATGTGGTCTGCTTCCACTGTATAAGAAGCAACTTTGAGGATGGTCTGTAGCTTATGGCATGCTTGAACCCTGCATGTAGCCAAGTCATTGTTCAGCAGCCTGCCATGTTGCCCTGCCTTTCTTGGGACTTTTTCAGGACTTGAATCAATGGCCTGCCATGTGGTTTATTACTATCAGGACTGTGCCATTTTATTTGTCAACCTTGGGCTTGTCAGCCTCAGCAGCCAGTAGCAGCCTGAGTGAAGAAAAGCCTCCAGCTTCAGTGGGCCTGGTGTTAGAGGTAGAGCTGAAACCCAAGGTCAGGGGACTTTCACCCAGTTACTAGAGCCTGGCACTTTGAACTCAGACTTCTAGCCTTCAAAACTGCAAGAGAATAAACTCCTGTTTCTTCAAGCCATCTCATCTGTGACATATTCCTGTCAGAGTGGCTCTAGGTAACCAAAATGACCAGAAAGATGTTTACCTGTGTTATATTGATTATTCAAAAGCATTTGACTGTGTGGAACATGACAAATTATGGATAACATTGTGAAAAATGGGAATTACAGAACACTTAATTATTCTCATTAACCTCTACCACAAGGCAGTTGTTCATACAGAACAAGGGAATACTGCATGGTTTAAAACCCTGAAAGGTGTGCATTATTCAATCTACATTCTGAGCAAATAATCTGAGAAGCAGAATAGAATAACAAAGAATGTGTCATTAAGATTGGAGGAAGACTTATTAACAACCTATGATATGCAGATGACATTACCTACCTGCTGAAAGTGAAGAAGGCTAGAAGCACTTACTGATAAAGATCAAAGATCACAGCCTTCAGTATAGATTACACCTCTACATAAAGAAAACAAAAATCTTCACAAAAGGACCAATAAGCAGCATCATAATAAATGGAGAGATTATTGAAATTTTCAAGGATTTCACTTACTTAGATCTACAATCAACAACCACGGAAGCAACAGTTAAGAAATTAGACTATGGGAGATCTGATGAAGATGGTGGACTAGGCAGAAGGACTGCATAGACCCTCTTCAACAAAGAAAAGGGAAACCAATTAACACAGACACAGAAGATAATCTTGGATTCCCTGAGCCTTGAAGGGAAGGATACAAAAGTGGACTAAACCCCAACTAGCAGAAGAATTTGTGTGAAAATATCAAAAAAGGAGACACACGGAGCTGAGGTCTGGCAGCGACCTGAGGGACCCTGATGGCACAGATGGCACAGACAGCTTGGAGATTCCCGAGTGGTGGTAGGACCTAACAATTAACCTAAAAATCACCCTGCTAGCCAGGGACTGCACGGAAGACTATGCACGGTGGCTGGGGAACAAACGGAGAAGGTGAAGAGAAAGGTGGGCTGAGCTGTGGACTTTTGCCGGTTTGGAGGACGTCGCCATTTTGAAGGGTGAAAAAGCAGCTTGACTATTTTGAATATTCAGAGACAGCGCTCTCTCAGATTTCTGGGGCTTAAGAACATGTTCTGCTTTCCAGCAACCCCAAGGATACTCGGGGCCTACAAGACTGAAAAGGTATGACATTCTTCTTGTTACTACACCCTACACCCACTTGGTGAACGGAGGTGTGGCCATCCCCACTCCCACCTACCTTCTGGGCCCACAGGAACTCCATCACAGTCTGTGTGCTCAGAC
>NW_006921799.1:458202-459512 GCF_000298275.1 Orycteropus afer afer
CTCCCATAGGTTCCATAGTAGCATTTACTTTTCTTAAATCTTGCAGCAATCTCCATTAAGTCCAGCTAAATATTCCTCAAATGAATTAGATTTCATTACAACTGCTGCTGCATATCCTTGAGTAATTGTAGGATCTACATCAGAACATAATCTAATATAATCATTTAAAGAAGCCTTTTGTTTGAATGGTCTTAAAACCATCTTACAAGGATTATTAGCATTCTCATAAGCAAGATGTTTTACCATACTCATACTATCTTCTGAATCTCCTAAAATACGGCCAGGAGCTTGTAATAAACGTGCAACAAAATCAGAGTATGTCTCATTAGGTCCCTGTCGGATATTGGTCAAGGACTGTGGAGTAGATCCAGGTGTAGGCAATTTTTTCCATGCTTTAATTGCACAAGCACCAATTTGAGCATAAATACCAACATCCCAATTTAACTGATCAGCAATCCTAGCATAAGGTAGATCTACCAACATTTCTAATGGCACATTTCTGCCTTGAGCCATGTTCAATCTTGCTACTTTTGTTGCTTCCTCATAAAATTCTGACTTCCAGATAAGAAAATCTCCAGATGACAGACATGCATATGCAAGTTGTTTCCAGTCACCTGGTGGTAGGTTATTAGAAAAGCTATCTAATAACGTTAATGTATAAGGTGCATTGAAAACATATTGTGACACTGCAGCTTTAAATTCCTTAATTTGCTTAAATTGAAAAGGCTGATGATACCTGTTTATATTTCCTTGCACATCTACATTTTCAAAAACAGGGAAAGCTAATGCTTCATCCTCACCTCTATCTTTGCCTTCATCCATTGCCTGTTGTAATGGTGATTTAATTGCTGTTTTTACGATTGGCAATGGCACTCCTTCAGGCAACATTGGAATTTGAGCCACTGCAACAGTAGAACTTTGTGGAGTGAAAAATTCTTTAAAAGGATTAGCATAATGTGGATTATATGGTGCATTACTATGAAGATTAATTCTTGTTTCTATCAATTCTAATCTTTTATTTAATGCATCTAATTGTGTGTCATCTGTATTTTTTACAATGTTAACATCAGTCTCCGGAGAAATCTCTTTTTGTTTTTCTGCTAGAAAAACATTTTGTGCCAGCAGAGGAGGTGGAAGCCACTCGTGGTCCTCATTATCAGGCATACTTTCATGTTCAGGCAAAGTAGGGTACAAAGTATTTACATTATTAACAGAAGACAATTTAACCTGTTCATTCTGATCATGCTCACTAGCTATTTCCTCTTTTAACTTATCAACTTCATTCCTAATATCAATTGCGTCTCTAACCA
>NW_006921799.1:460977-467777 GCF_000298275.1 Orycteropus afer afer
GTCACTGGGAAGAGGTAACTATTGGGAGGAAGTGGGAGGGGAGCTGTTGCATTGTGGTAAACTGTGGTCAATAACATGAGACAAAGTATATGTGAACTGCTGTATAGAACGTGAATTTGCTCTATAAATCTTCACCCAAATCATAATAAAAAAAAAAAAAGAAAGAAAGAAATTAGACTACGTATTGCACTGGGCAAATCTGCTGTAAAAACCTCTTTAAAGTGTTAAAGAGCATGTGGGAAAACTAAAAATCATGAAAAAGACTAGGATTACTGGTCTGATAGAGACTGGTGAAATCCTCAATACTGGCACAAAGTTACCCTTTGGGCGTGGAATTGAACTTACTCCCATGGTTTAACTCTCAGCCAAATGACAGACAGACCTAATAGCTGAACATCTACAACAGAGAGATGCACTCCTTAGAACAATTTACCATGGGAGATCAGAAGATTAATATTTGCACAGGGAGAAATGTAGAGAGGCAGGAATGCATAAGCAAGAAGCCCACAGGGAAAGGGTAACCACAGGGAGGAAGTGGGAAGAGAACTTTTACACTGCAGACAATGTAACCAGTGTCACAAAACAAAATCTATATAAACTGTTGAATGTAAAATGAATCTCCTTTGTAAAATTTCACCCAATTAAAAATAAAAGACAAGATACTTATAAATAGATAAAAATAAAGTTTTAAGGAGTAAAGGTGTCACTATGAAGACTAAATTGTGCCTGCCCCAAACATTAATGTTTTCAATAGCCTCATATGTATGTGAATAAGAAAGATCTCAGAAGAACTGACACATTTGAATTGTGGTGTTGGCAAAGAATATTGAAGATACCGTGGACTGCCAGAAGAACAAACAAATCTGTCTTGGAAGAAGTACAGCCAGAATACTCCTTAGAAACAAGAACAGCCAGAGTTTGTCTCAAGTACTTTGGTCGTGTTGTTGGAAGGGACCATTCCCTGGAAAATGATTCCATGCTTGGTAAAATAGAAGGTCAACAAAAACAGGGAAGACCCTCCACGAAATGAATGGACAGTGGCTGCAAGGATGGACTCAACTATAACAAGGATGTGAGGATAGCACAAGACAGAGTATTGTTTCTTTCTGTCACTATGAGTTGGAACCAACTTGACAGCACCTAACAACAACAACAACATGTATGCATACTGTAATTGGTTACTCTCACTTAGTGTAAGTAGTAAATTACCCCTATATTTCTATTAATAACAGTACCAAATTAATAAGAAAATGTCTGTCAGTGAACTTGTCAAATAAGACTGTTAAACATAAAACATTTTAATAACAGCTATTCTTTAAATGAGGAACATGATTTAATATTAAAGAATCCATTATTAATAATGGATTTTAAAGGCCATCATTTATTATATTTTTTCTTTCACTTTATGTGAATGATTTGGTGAATTTCTATTGAAAGAAAATGATATCTGCTCTATTGTTCCCAAGATCCTAAATATATTGCCTGGCACTTGACGGATATTCAATAACTATTTATTGAATGAATAAATAAATTCATTCTTCAGCTTAATGAGATACATCTTTAATTATTTTGTTATAAATGAATAAGTGATTTATATATTTTGGGAACTTTCACAACCACCAAGTATCTTTTTTTTTGCTTTCACATATTAAAGACAATTTGACTAAATACTTGGTGTCATAAACATTTTCCTTCAAAACTTTATAGATACTACATCCATTGATGCTTTATACAGTTGTCCTTTAATCTCATCTTATCCTTGTCTATTTACATGCGCTTCTGTTCCTGTTACATTGTGATCATTTCTTTTTACATATTATTGAAGAATAAGCGGTTTCCTATAAGAAATAATTATTAGAAAACACTTCATCTTGAATTTTCAAGAAATTATTCCCTTTTCTTTGACGTCTACTATCATTTCCAGCACTACATGCTTTATTTCACTTTCTTTATCTTGATTGAAGGATTGATACCCTTCTGGTGTTTTCCATTAGATAAGTTCTATGGACCTCACCTAGTCCAGACATTTGTGTGGAGAGCTTAGCCTCTGAGACTCCAGGATATGTGCAGAGAACAAACACAGTGGTCTCATTATTACCTGAAGCCAAGTGATCATCTCATTAGTCATTAAAGAAATGTGAATTGAACAAACATATGAAGAAATGCTCACAATCATTAGCCATTACAGAGCTGCAGATCAAAACAACAAAGAGATAATGTCTTGCCCCAGCACCATCAGCAAACTTCAACAAGACAGAAAATAACAAATGCTGGTGAGTATGCAGAGAGATTGGGACTCTCATACACTGCTGGTGGGACTGTCAAAGGATACAACCCCTGTGGAAAGCAGTATGGCAATTCCTTAAAAAGTTAAAATTAGAAATACCATTTGACCCAGTGATCCCATTAACTAGGTATATATCCTAAAAAAGTGAGAGCCATGACAAGAACAGACATATGCATGTCCATGTTCATCACAGCACTATTTACAGTAGCCAAAAATGGTAACAACCTAGGTGTCCATCAACTGAGAAATGGATAACCAAGCTATGGTACATACACACAATGGAATACTATGCAACCCTAAAGAATAATGTAGAATCTGCAAAACACCACATAACGTGGATGAACTTGGAGGACATGCTGAGTGAAATAAGTCAATCACAGAAGGACAAATATTTTATTAGTCTGTTATTGTAAAAGTCAAGGAATGGTTTATCTATGGAAGGAAATTTTCTTTGTTGGTTACCAGGGGTGAGAGGGGAGGGGAGGGAACACTGTTAGATATGTAGAGATAAGTATTGATTTGGGTGAAAAGAAGGGCAATGTACCAAATGTGAATGATCAACATGGTGGCATTGAGGAAGAGGAAGACATAGAGAGGTGCATGGGAGGTACAGATGACAAAGATGAACTCTTTTGCACATACAGTACTGCATTGTCAGTGAATGCAAACATGTGTATACTGGTGGATAGATTTGTGGATAGGCTGAACTATTAGGTATGTCTATGAAGTGGGGAGTGTACCCAAGACCATGTATAGGGTTGGCAGACAATGGTTCTACAGTGAATTTGTATGTTCTGTAAGAATTTCCAGGTGTATAGTAGAGGTGACAAGGGATAAGTTTGTAGTCACTTCTTGGTCACAGTCAGCTACCAGAGGCAGAGAATAGTTGGACCTGTGGGCTCAAGACCACAGTCGCAGGGGACATCAATCTCAATTGGCATAACCTATTTGTACAAAACATTATTCCACCTCCTACTTTGGTGAGTAGTGACGGGGATCTTAAAAGCTTGCAAGCAGCCATCTAGATGCAATGATGATTCTCTCCTTATCCAGAGTAAAGAAGAATGAAGAAAACCAATTATTCCAAGTGACTGGTATACCATGCAATCTGCAGCCTAAATGACTATGAGACCAGAAGAACTAGATGGTGCCTGGCTACCACTGTCAGCCACTCAGAGGGTGGTCTATGTAGGAGTTCGTGGATAGAGAGGGAGAACAATGTGGAACAAAACTCAGAATCATTTGGAAAAACAAAAAAAAGGAGGTGACCCTGTTTGGTGCTCTGATAGAGGCTGGTGGAACCACTGAGACTAAGGCCCCTAGCTGCCCTTCAGGTCTGGAATTGAACCCACATCTGTGGCTTCAAGCCAAACAAAAGACAGGCATAGGAATTGAAAATTTACTCGAGGTAGATACACTCCTTGGAGAGAACAATCATGGGAGAAAGAAGGGCTGTTTATGCACAGGGAGACAGCTCAGGGGGCAAGAGTAGATGGAGGGATGGATTCAGGGAAGAGGTAACTATCAGGAGGAAGTGAGTGGGGAGTTGTTGCATTGTGGTAAATTGTAGTCAATGTCATGAGGCAATGTGTATGTGAACTGCTGTATGGAAAGCAAATTTGCTCTAAACTTTCACCCAAATCACAATTTAAAAGAAAGAAGGAAGTGTGAATTGAAGTCATAATGACATAGCACTACAAATTTATTAGAATGGCTGCAATGAAAAAGACTGACCTTACCAAATTTTGTTAAAGACATGGGTGAACTGGAACTCCCATAAACTGCTGGTGGGAATATAAAATAGTGTAGCCTTTTGGTAAAATAGTTTGGTAAAAAGTTAAAATACACGTAACATATGATCCAGCCATTTCACTCCTAAGTATTTATCCATGAGAAATGGAAACATATGCCTCTACAAAGACTTGTATGCAAATGTTCATAGCAGCTTTATTTCTAATAGTCAAAAAATAGAAACCATCCAAATGTCCATCAACAGATGAGTGGATAAACAAACTGTGGTAGATACTCCAGTGAATACTGTTCTGCAGTAAGTAAAACAGATGAACTATTGAAACATACTGCAACATGGATGAATCTCAAAGTAATTATGTTGAGTGAAAAAATTTAGATAAAATAGGAAACATACTGTGTAATTTATATAAAATTCAAGAAAATGGAAACAAATCTATAGTGATATAAAGCACATCAGTGGTTTCCTGGGAGTTGGAGAATGGCATGGAGGGGTGGAAAAGAAGGATTACAATAAAGTATGAAAGAACCTTTTAGGGTGAAGGATATGTTCATTATCTTGCTTGTGGTGATGGTTTCATGAATATATGCATTCATCCAAACTACTTAAATTGTATAATTTAAATATACAGCTCACTACATGTTAATTATACCTCAATTAAATTATTTTTCAAAAAATATGTAGTTTACAAATCTTTTAAAAAAGTTTTGAAATGTATTTTTTCCATACAGCATGTATTCATGCAGTTTGGGGATGGCATAAAACATAGGGATTAAATGTTTATTGTTTTACAAATACCACTGAGATGTTTGCTAGCATATCCTGCAGCTGAATATGAGAGCATAAAGAATAGAATTAATAATCAAAGGAAAAAAGAAAAGAAACAAAAAGAAAACAATGTTTCTAGTTCCAGAAATTCCTGGAAAGCAGCTCCAGAGAAGCTTGGCCAGGAGTTGGGGAAAGATCAACGCTTCTCTGCCAGGAAAAACTTATAAATGACAGAATGGTTATGGCATTTGCTATGAGAAAGAATATCATTCTTACTAATTGCAGCTTATACTTTCAAGTTTTTCCAAATTAAAAAAAAGAAAAAGCCCACTTTAAGAGACAAAAGAACTGATTAAGGAATGAAATGTTGTCTTTAACTGTTTTATAAGCGTAACATGTTCTGAATATTTGGTTAAAACACATAAATTTTGGAAATGGCTATTTCAAAGCAAAAATAGCTTTTTATTAAAGTCAAAATTGGCTCAGATAATCTTTCCTTGACATTAGCTTTGAGAAAATTGAGTGCCCAGTTATAATCAGAGGCTAATGAAACAATTTTGTCTGTATTATAAACTGCATAGAACTTTGGAAAAGATACAAGATTAAGGGTAAGAGAGCTTGTTCTCCTCATGGCTAAAAAAAAAAACTGTCTCTAGGCTTGTAGCCAAGTCATCATTTCTATGAGCCCCAAGTTCATCTTGTAAAATACAAAAGAGTTTAATTCAGCTCTCTTACTCCATTCAACATTGTAATTTATAGTTCTATATACTTAGATTAAGGAGTATAAACTCTTTCCATGCTTTCTAAAGATAAAACAGACAAAGCATACTGTATAGGTAATTTAAACAAAGAAATGACTTGATGATAGATTGGCATAAAATAAAGTTATAAACTATATCACAATAATAATTAATTGTATCCTCTTTACCACTTATTCCCTAATATTCATGTATTACCATGAAACCTGTCCATAAATTATGAGGAGTGGTATTCCAAGGTCAAATATGCCTAAAAATGTAGAAATAGCTCATTGCTCTTAATTGAAGATCGCTGTAGCACCCAAGTGTGTGTTTGTTTTGGATCTGCAGTTAAAATCCCCTTTCCCATCAAATTCACTCTAAGAATATATACATTCAAGTGGGACATCCTTGGCCTACTGGAGTCAAATAGAATGGTAAAAGTAAAGTAATTAAAAGAAATATGAAAGCATACAACAGTGACAGAGGTTTTAGGGAAAAAAATTTGGAAAACAATACAGATTTACCAACATAGTTTTAGCGATAAACTTTATCATTTCTTTTCTGTAATGTGGCCATATGTCCTGTGAAATGACAAGTGACACAATTACTATAAAACAAAATAACAAACAAGTGTCAGCTCGGACAGATTCTATTGTCAGTTTCAAGGGGAGGGACTAACCAGGGTGTAATTAGGTGATTCTTTGAGGAATCATTTTTGAAAACTAGCTACCACATCTGCCTTTCTACATCTAAAGAACTACACATATAATTATTCATGCAATTAATGATCACAAGAGCTAATTCTTTAAAATTAATCTCTTAATCTTGGCATAAACAAGGTATTAATTTGTAGTGAATTAATTTATGTACTATTTGTACATTATTAGGCATGTTTGACCAGTCTATCATCAATTGATTTGTAATGAAGTGATGTGAGTAAATGTTTATTCCTCCACAAAGAAGATTGATCATCACAAGATGTCAAGAAATTGGATATAACTAAAAAGGAAGTATAACGTCATTATAAATATCTCTTTCTACGAGTCGGGGGCGACTCGACGGCAAATAACAACAACAACAACAACAACATATATATATTTATCATGCAGTGAGTGCATACTCTTCTCATGTTTACCATCAGCCTAACTTATGGTCACTCTCCCAAATTTACCTTCATGTCTGTATTAGAACATTCCTTTCTACTTTAATCTTAATACTTTCTGAGGCAACTTCAATTTATTTACATGTACATTAT
>NW_006921799.1:468517-474878 GCF_000298275.1 Orycteropus afer afer
TAGTGGCTAAAGCACTTGACTGCTAACCAGAAGGCTGGCGGTTCAAACCCACCAGCCACTCCTCGGAAGGAAGGTTGGGCAATCCTACTTCTGCAGTGATACTGCTTCGGAAACCCAAGGAGGGGTCGCTATGAGTGGGGGCCGACTTGATGGCACATAACAACAACAACAACAACAACAACAGTGAGCTTAAGTGGATTGGTTTTAGCCATTTTGACTCAGACAATCACAAGGTCTACTATGCCAGGAATGACAAATTGAAGAAGAATGGAGTTGCATTCATTGTTACAAAGAATGTTTCCAGATCTATTCTGAAATACAATATTGTCAGTGATATCCATACATCTACAAGGAAGACAGGTTAATATTACTATTATTCAAATTTACAAACGAACTATTAAAACCAAAGTTGAGGATATTGAAGATTTTACCAAATTCTGCAACATGAAATTGATCAAATTTGCAGTCAAGATGTACTTCTTATTGCTGGTTACTGGAATACAAAAGTTGGAAATGAAGAATTACCAGTAGTTAGGGACTCAACATGGAGTCTTGTCAGTATTCACCACGCTAGCATCTTAGTGCTTGAAAAACTAGGTACAGCAGTTTGAATTAGGGATTTTGGTGCTCTCAACAGCTCACTGAATCAGAGTGCACCAAACACAGAAGAGTAGAAGTAGAAGAAAGGCACAGGGAAAAAATTTAAGGTAGATCCACCCGGTGGAGGGTGGATGGGCAGCCGAGAGAGACCATTGGAAACTTCCCTGGGGCAGTCGCTGACTGGCAGATGAGGGAGACCACCTGAGATCTCCATGGGCCAAGGAAGAAGACACCATATATCAACATACCAGTGACCACACCAACATACCAACAAACACCCCAAGGATCTACTTTCAGCACCTGATTTTATTGGTAACTTGTGTTGGCTAGATGCAAATGGGTGTGCACAACACCACTGAAACCCAAGCGAAGGGCTCACTGGTGTTCCAGGAGGGTGAGCTCACTCCTTCCTCAGTGGATCACTGAGTGGATTTGGGTCATATTGGGAGGCATTGAGAGGTCTGTGCTTGTCTTTGTCACTGATATTGGGACCACAGATTACTAGCAGGCACTCTCCTGACTCCAGCGCAGCTGAAATCATGGGCATCATTGGTGCTGCAGGTGGGCTGTATCACAGACAAACTCCTGAGCCATTCGCACTCTGGGCGGATTGGGCCTGTGTTGCGGACAGATGGGGTGGAAAGAGAGGAATCCGCGGCCAAGTATGGACCCATGATTTTGTCTTGGATATGCTTTTTGGCACCGAGGGGCCTTGGAAGTAGGGTCTTTGAGTGTGTCTGAGCCTGACAGAAAGTGGCGACACTCTAACAACAGGAATCTTTCCTGAAATTTACCCATAGGCTTGTAAATAACAGTATGATGTCATCAATGGCAGTCCACTCAAAACCCTAGAAACTGACCCTAGCAACACCAAGCTTTCCTTCTTCTGCTCCCACCTTCTCCTTCTCTCTCACTCATTCAGTAGAAGAAACCATATTCAGCCAATTACCATAAAACATCCCAGTTCAAACTCAAAACCCTCTTTAAGACAAACAGAAACACATATCCCCATTCCACAGTGATTCCACCATCACAAAGAAAACTGCAGAGTGACCCAGCATACCTGAATCAATAATAAAATAAAATACACCAGCTTCACTTTTTCAAAATATTAAATCATAAAACCAAGACAAAGCAAATCAACATGTAACCAGCAGTTAAAAACAACTTAAAAATGTCTAGGAAACAATAGGCAACCTCAAATCAAAACAAACAAACAAACAAACAGGACAAGGCATTAGAAGCAAAACCACAAACAAAGGTCTCATTATACATGGAGGAAAAGGAGACAATAGAGTTATCTGAGAAGGAATTTAGAAGATCTGTTTATAGAGCCATACAAGAGCTTAAGGAAACCCCAAACAGAAACAAGGAGAACACAGGCAGTTCCCTAGAGGAACTCAGGAAAGTCATTGAGGAAGAGAATATTAAGATTAATGCACAATCAGAACTCATACAAAAACAGCAGTTAGAAATGTAGAAGATGTCTATTGATATGCAAACCATGAGCAACAAAATGATAGAACTATGCAACACAGTAGAAGCTCAAAAGAGTAGATTAGAACTGGCTGAAGAACGCATATCCCAACTAGAAGACAAATCCCTGGACATTAGCCTGTATGAAGGAAAATCAGAACAAAGATTTAAGAGAAATGAAGAGAACCTAAGAATTATATACGATGACATGAGATGAAACAATATAAGACCTTTGGAATTTCAGAACAAGAAGAGGCAAAAAAGACCACTGAGAAAATTGTGGAAAACCTGCTAACAGAAAACTTCCCCCATATCATGAAGGAAAAAAAATATCTGTCCAAGAATCTCATAGAACCCCACACAAGCTAGATCCCAAAAGAAAAACACTGAGACATATTATAATCAAACGTGCCAAAACAAAGACAAAGAAAAAATTTTGAGAGCTGCCTGGGAAAAAAGAAATATTACTTATAATAATCAAACAGTTAGGCTGAGCTCCAATTACTCAGCAGAAACCATGCAGGCAAAAAGGCAATGGGACAGCATATATAAAACTCTGAAGGAAAAAAAAAAAAACTTCCAACCAAGAACCCTGAATCCAGCCAAATTATCCATCAAATATGAGAGCACAATCAAGGCATTCTCAGATAAACAGAAATTAAGAGACTTTGTGAAAACAAGACTAAACCTATAAGAAATGCTTAAGGAAGTCCTACCAATAAAGAACCCATAACAGAGATCAGCAAAACCAGGATATGTGACATCAACTCTAAAACCAAATCAGAAATAGGTACTCATAATAAGACCATAAAACATGCCACCTTAAAAACCAAGGAACTCAAGCAGCACACAACAACAGCAACTAACCTATCAGAGGAAATAATACTTCTAGGTACAGACCCTCACATGGAGAGGAAAACATGACAGTGTCTTTGCAGCACTCACTGTTCTAAAAATGTAGAGACAAGAATATACTCCAAGGTAACCACAGAGAAGAGTAACAATTCTTCTAAGCAAATCCAAAGGAAGGAAAACATATGGGCTTAATAAACACAAAGCCAACTATAAAGAAGAAAAGGGAGAAAGCATTAGCCAACAAACTGAACTCAGCACAGAAATATACACGGACCAAGGAATCACCAATGACATGACAAAAAACCACAATAGAATGACACTAATCAACTCATACCTATCACTAATTATACTCAATGTGAAAAATGCACCTATCAAGAGAAAGAAAGTGGCAGCCTGGATAAGAAAAGAAGACCCATCGATATGCTGTGTAGGAGAGACACACCTTAGACACAAAGATAAAAACAAATTAAAGGATGGAAAAGAATATACCAAGCCAATGGAAACCAAAAAAGGGCAGGGGTAGCAATTACGTTTTCTGATAAAATAGACATTAAAGTGAAAAACATCTTAAGATACAAGGATGGGCCTTACATGATGCTGCAAGGGTCAATCAACAAAGGAGATGTTAACAATAATAAATATTTATGCACCCAATGAAAGTACTCCAAAATACATGAAGCAAATATTAACTGAATTAAAAGGAATGGTAGACAAATCTACATTTTGTCTTTAACACACCACTCTCAAGGAGAGACAGGTCCATGGGAAAAAACTCAACAAAGACACAGAAGAACTCAACAATACAATCAACCAACTGGAACTCATAGACATAGATAGAGCACTTCACCCAACTTCACATTCTTTTCCAGTGCCTATGGATCCTTCTCCAGAATAGACCATATGCTAGGACATAGAACAAGCCTCAATAAATTCAAAAGCATTGAAATACTGCAAAGGATCTTCTCTGACCACAATTCTATGAAACTAGAAATTAATAATAGGAAGAGCAAGGAAAAAGCATCAAACATATGGAAGCTGAACAACTCTCTGCTTAAAAACTATTGGGATACAAAACAGATAAAAACTGAAATAAAAAAAATTCCTAGAAACTAATGAGAATGAAGATACATGCTACCAAAACCTATGGGATACAGCAAAAGCAGTACTCAGAGGACAGTTTATAGCAATAAATGCATACATCAAAAAAGAGGAAAGAAACAAAAACGGCACTCTAACTTATCAACTCCAACAACTAGAATTAGAACAACAAAAGAATCCTACAGTATCTAGAAGCAAGGAAATAATAAAGATGGGGCAGAAATAAATGAAACAGAAAACAAACAAACAAACAAAAAACAGAGAAAATCAACAAAACGAAGAGCTGGTTCTTTGAAAAGATTAATAAAATGGATAAACCATTGGCAGACCTAACAAAAGGAAAGAAGGAGAAGACCCAGATCAAAATAATTGTAAATGAAAATGGTGTCATCACAACAAAACCAACTGAAATAATAATAATAAAAAAAGATACAGAATATTATGAAAAACTGTACACCAATAGACTTGACAACCTAGAAGAGATGGACAAGTTTCTAGAATCACAAGATCTACCTAAATTATCCCACTCAGAAATAGAAAACTTCAGCAGACCCATAACAAGGGAAGAAATTGACCAGGTCATAAAACAGCTTCCCACAAAGAAAAGCCCTGACCCTGATGGCTTCACTGGAGAATTCTATCAAATATTCAGAGAAGAGTTGACACCTATGCTACTCAAACTATTCCAGAACACAGAAAAAGATGGAGTACTCCCAAACTCATTTTTTGAAGCAAGCATAACACTAATACCAAAACCAGGGAAAGACAACACTAGAAAGGAAAACTACAGACCAATGTCATTCATGAACATAGATGCAAAAATCTTTAATAAATTCCTGGCCAACAAAATCCAATAACATATCAAAAAATTAGTACCTCCAGACCAAGTGGGATTCATACTAGGTTTGCAACATCAGAAAATCAATCAATATAATCTACCACATAAACAAAACAAAGGAAAAACACCATATGATTATATCATTTGATGCCAAAAAGGCATTTGATAAAATCCAACATCCATTCCTGTTTAAAACTCTCAGCAAAATAGGGATAGAAGGGAAATTCCTCAACATATTAAAGGGTATATATGCAAAGCCAATGGCCAACATCATTATTAATGGAGAAAGATTCAATGCATTCCCCTTACGAACGGGAACCAGACAGGGATGCCCTCTATCACCACTTCTATTTAACATTGTATTGGAAGTCCGGCCGAAGCAATAAGGCAAGAAAGAGAAATAAAAGGCATACATATTGGCAAAGAGGAATTAAAACCATCTTTATTTGTAAATGATATGATCCTATACATAGAAAGCCCAAGGGACTTAATAAAAAGACTACTGGAATAATAGAGAGGTTCAGCAAAGTGTTAGGATACATGATCAACAAAAATCAGTTGGATTTGTCTACACCAGCAAGGACTCCTCTGATAAAGAAATAAGGTAAAATATACCATTCACTATAGCTACGAAAAGGATAAAATATCTAGGAATAAACCTCACCAGAGACACAAAAGACCTATACAAAGAAAACTATAAAACACTGCTACAAGAGACAGCAAGGTACTACAAAAATAGAAGAACCTGCCTTGTTCATGGATAGGTAGACTAAACATTGTGAAAATGACAATACTACCTAAAGCAATCTATACATTTAACTCAATCCCGATCCAGATGTCAACAATTTTTTTTTTAAAGACATGGGAAAACTAATCACTAATTTCATATGGAAAGGAAAGAGACCTAGAATAAGCAGAGCACTTCTCAAGAAGAAAAACAAAGTGGGAGGTCTCACATTCCCAGATCTTAAGAACTACTCTATAGCCACAGGAGTCAAAACAGCACGGTATTGGTACAATTATAGACAGATAGACCAAGTTCAGACATAGACCCATCCATCTTTGGACAACTGATCTTTGACAAAGGCACAAAGCCCATTAAATGGGGAACAGATAGCCTCTTTAACAAATGATGCTGGCAAAACTGTATATCCACCTGTAGAAAATTGAAACAAGACCCATACCTCATCCCATACACAAAAACACAACTCAAGCTGGATCAAAGACTTAAATGTAAAACCCAAAACTATAAAATTCATCAAAGATAAAATAGGGGCAAATCTGAGAGCCATAATTTATGGCATAAATAGACTATCAAACATAATCCAGAATGTGCAGGACGTAGAAGAGAAGCTAGATGACTGGGACCTTTTAAAAATTAAATTCTTGTGCACATCAAAAGATTTCATCAAAAGGGTAAAAAGAGAACCTACAGATTGGGAGAAAATATTTGCCTATGACATAACTTACAAAGGACTTATCTCCAAAATCCAC
>NW_006921799.1:475998-480951 GCF_000298275.1 Orycteropus afer afer
AAGTGAAGAAGAACGCAGGAAAAAAAAAAAAAAAAGGCACTTAGAAACAATCAGCCCTAGGACATGACGGCCCTCGAGACCAGAAGAACTGGATGCTGCCTGGCTACCAATGCCAACCACTCAGGAAAGGATCAAATCTGAAGATCCTAGATAGAGTGGGAGGGAAAACGTGGAACAAAATCTGAAAACTCATTAATGACCAGAATTACTGGTCAGATGAAATCTGGTGAGACTCCCAATACTATGGCCCTGGAATACATTCTGTGTCTAGAATACAACTCACCCCCAGAGGTGGGCTCTCAGTCCAATAGTTAACAAGATGTACATGCAGACCACTCAACCCAGGATGATGCACCCACATACTCAATGGTAATACATACCTTAGAGCAATAGACCAAAGGACACCAGAGGACCAACATTCAAACTGAGGAAATGCAGGACAAACAGGAGTGCATAATCATGAGGGGCATAAGGGGAGGGTTGCAGGGTAGGGAGGGGAGGAGACCGGGTTAGGGTTGGACATGGCAAATGGGGAATGAAACTAAATGTACACGACATTGAATGTAAAACAAGTTCATAAAATAAAAAATAAAATAAAATAAAAAATTTTAAAAAAATTACCAGTCGTTGGAAAATATGGCCTTGCTGATAGAAATGACACCAGAGACTGCATGATAGAATTTTACAAGACCAACAACTTACTCATTGCAAATACTTTTTTTTTCACCAATATAAACAGTGGTTATATACATGGGCCTCGCAGGTACAATACACAGGAATCACACTGACTACATCTTGGGAAATGGCGAAGCTCCATATCTTCAGCCAAAACAAGGCCAGAAGCTGACTGTGGAACAGACCATCAACTGCTCATATGCAAGTTCAAGTTGAAGGTGAAGACAATTAAAAGAAGTCCAAAAGAGCCAAAATAAGATATTGATTACATCCCATGTGAATTTAGAGACTATCTGAAAAACAGATCTGATGTATTGAACACCAGTGACCAGACAAATTGTGGGATGACATCAAGAACATCATACATAAAAAGTAAATGGTCATTGTTGTTGTTGTTGTTATGTGCCGTCAAGTCGGACCCGACTCATAGCAACACCTCCTTGGATTGCTGAGGCAGTATCATTACAGAAGTAGATTGCCCAACCTTCCTTCTGAGGAGTGGCTGGTGTGTTTGAACTGCCAGCCTTCTGGCTAGCATTCAAGCGCTTTAGGCACTAAAAAGAAAAAGAAGAAAAGACCATAATTAATGTTAGAAGAGACTCCAAAATTTCCTCTTGAAAGGAGAGTAATTAAAACAAATGGAAGAAATGACAAGATAAAAGAGCTGAACAGAAGATTTCAAAGAGCAGCTCAAGAAGACAAAGTCAATTATTATAATGAAATATGCAAAGACTTTGGAGTTAGAAAACCAACAGGGGAGAGAACATGCTCAACATTTCTTAAGCTGAAAGAATTGAAGAAAAAATTCAAGCCTTGAGTTGCAATACTGAAAGTTCCTATGGGCAAAATATTGAATGATGCAGGAAACATTGAAAGAAGATGGAAATAATATAAAGAATCACTGTACAAAAAAAGAATTGGTTGACATTTAGTCATTTCAGGAGTTGGCATATGATCAAGAACCAATGATATTGAAGGAAGATGTCGAGTTGCACTGAAGGAATTGGCAGAAAACAAGGCTCCAGGAATTGACAGAATACACATTGAGATGCTTCAACAAACAGATGCTGCGCTGGAAGTACATACTCATTTATGCCAGGTAATTTGGAGGATAGCTACCTGGCCAACTGACTGGAAGAGACCCATATTTGTATCCATTCCAAGGAAAGGTGATAGACCAGAATGTGAAAATTATCAAACAATATAAATAATATCACACAAGTAAAATGTTATTGAAGACAATTCAAAAAGGGTTGCAGCAGTACATTGACATGGAGCTTTCACAAATGCAAGCTGGATTCAGAAGAGAACATGGAATGAGGGATATCATTACTGACATCTGAGGGATCTTGGCTGAAAGCAAACAATACCAGAAAGGTATTTACTTGTGTTTAATTTACTATGCAAAAACATTTGACTGTGTGGATCATAACAAATTATGGATAACATTGAGAAGAATGGGAATGCCGGAACACTTAATTATGCTCATGAGCAACCTGTACATAGACAAAGAGGCTGTCATTCAAACAGAACAAGGAGATACTATATGGTTTAAAATCAGGAAGGGGGTGTGTCAGGGTTGTATCCTTTCACCATACTTATTCAATCTGTATGCTGGGTAAATAATCTGAAAAATTGGACTATATGAAGAAGAATGCAGCATCAGGATTGCAGGAAGACTAATTAACAACCTGTGACACAAACTTGCTTGCTGAAAGCAAAGGTGACTGAAGCACTTACTGATGAAGATTATAAACTAGAGTCTGCAGTGTGGATAACACCTCAACATAAAGAAAACAAAAATCCTCAAAACTGGAGCAATAAGCAGCATCATGACAAATGGAGAAAAGAGGGAAGTTGTCAAAGATTTCATATTACTTGAATCCACATTCAACTCCCATGACAGTAGCTGTCAAGAAATCAGGCATCATATTGTACTAGGCAAATCTGCTGCAAATGACCTGTTTAAAGCACTGAAGAATAAAAATGTCTCTTTGAAGACTAAGGTGTGCATAACCCACGCCATAATATTTTCAACACTCTAATATGCTTGTGAGAGCTGAACAACGAATAAGGAAGACCAAAGAAGAGTTGATGCTTTTGAGTTGTGGTGCTGGAGAAGAATACTGAAAGTACCATGGACTGCTACAATAATGAACAAATCTTTCCTGGAGGAAGTGCAGCCAGAATGCTCCTTGGAAGCTAGAATAGTCAGACTTGGGTCCCACCTACTTTGGTCATGTTGTCAGAAGGCATCATTCCCTGGAGAAGGATATCATGCTTGGTAAATTGGAGGGTCAGTGAAAAAGGGGAAGGCCCTCAACAAGAGAATTGACACAGTGGTTGCAACAATGGGTTCAGGTATAGCAAGGATCGTGAGGATGGCACAGGACTGGGGACTGTTTCATTCCGTTGCACATATGGTCTCTCTGAGTCAGAGACAACTCGACATCACCTAACAACAACAAGACAGCACGATACTACATCTGAAATACGAAACTTCATTTTATCACTCCTGCTTTATCTACAACCCTGTATACTTCCAATTCTGTAATCCTAATAAACCTACTCTTTGATCTTAGGAAATCTTCCAGCTCTGGTTTGAACTACTCTCCTTTTTTCATATATGTATATATACCCTTTTTTTTTTTTTTTCTGGATTCACTGCCTTTTTCTAACCTAGATTCCAAATCTGTCATTTCACCCTCCATGTGAAGATTGCTCTGCCTCTCTTTCTCTTGCCTTTCTATAATCCTCTACTAAAACCATTAGTTTGTATTGATTCAAGTGTTTTACCTCTTTTATCCTTCACTACTAAGAACTAAAAAAAAAAAAAATTCAACACAAAGCCTCTACCATTTTAAATTTCCATATCCTGACATTACCATCATCTTTTGATGTTGTTGTTGTTGTTATGTGCCATCAAGTTGGACCCGACTCATAGCAACCCCTCCTTGGGTTTCTGAGGCAGTATCACTACGGAAGTAGATTGCCCCATCTTCCTTCCGAGGAGTGGCTGGTGGGTTTGAACCACCAGCCTTCCAGTTAGCAGTCAAGTGTCTTAGCCACTATGCTACCAGAGTTCCCCCATCATCTTTTAATTATACTTAATTCCTTAATTCTTGTGATAATCAATCTTCTTAGTACAGGAGTGAACATTACTGCTACCACTTCACTAAAAATGTATTCCATATTTTTGCCAACATTAACAATAACCTATAAATTAACCCCCTTTTCTTTTTAATCTATATCTTACTGGACATTGTTCACCATTCTCACACTTAGGTAAGAAACACCTTTAACTTCAGTGAATTTGCCTTCTTCTAGGCTTCCTTCTTAGTATCTCTCTAGGCTTTCCCTCTCAGTTTCCTTCATGGACTCATGTTTTTCTTCCCATTCCTTAAATATTCATATTCTCCAAGCATATTTCATCAGCTTGATACTCTTTTGGCTACTCATTCTCATGAGGTTACTTCAACCACACTCATAGTTTCAATTACTACTTATGTTATATTTTTAACCTTAAATTCTGTCCTAAATTCAAGACCTATAAATTTAGATGGTTCCCCTGGAAGTTTCCATTTATATATTTTACAGGAATTTTGAGCTCTACATGTCCTAAAAATGACCTAAACCTGTTTCTCAATTGTATTATCTCTCTAAATGAATGATATGACACTTCTCTTATTCATGGAAACTAGAAACATAAAAGTCATCCTTGACTCCTCCCTGTCACTTGATCTCTATATGCAATCCCCCAGAGTCCTGCTGATACAGGGCCCTTTATCTCTGTGGCAAATATTTCTGCTTATATTATTCACATGCAATGCTGCTAAATGATAATGGTTATTGACATCATCTTCCTTTTATTTTATTTTACAAAGTTTTTATTGTGATTTGTGTGAAAGTTTACATAGCAAATTGGTTTTCCATTCAACAATTTATACACATTTTTTAAAATTATTTGCAATTGCAATCCCCACAATGTAATAGCACTCTTGCAACTTCCTCCCTGCTTTTACTGCTTCCATTAGTCCTTCTTTCATATCCCTTCCTACCTTCAAAGCTTTATTCCTGGACAAAGGTCACTCTTTTGACCTCATATGGTTGATTATTCTAAGGAGTGCAGACCTCCATGGTGTGATAGTTCACCTCATAGGCCTATTTATTACTTAGCTGAAAGTTGAGCTACAGGGTTCAGTTCCAGGCTTGAAGGGTGTCTAAAAGCCATAGTCTCAGAGGTTCCACCAGTCTCTAAGAGACCAATAAGCCTGGCTT
>NW_006921799.1:481471-490116 GCF_000298275.1 Orycteropus afer afer
TTGCCCAACCTTCCTTCTGAGGAGTGGCTGGTGGGTTTGAACCGCCAGCCGTCTGGTTAGCAGGCAAGTGTCTTAGCCACTATGCTACCAGAGCTCCCTGTTCTTATAGTAGTCCATGGTATTTTCAGTATTCTTCTCCAACACCACAACTCAAAAGCCTCGACTCTTCTTCGGTCTTCTTTTTTCATTACCCAGCTCTCACATATATGAGGGCTTGGGTTAGGTGCACCTTAGTCTTCAGAGAGACACCTTTGCTCTTCAGCACTTTAAAGAGATCATTGGCAGCAGATTTCCCCAGTGCAATACATCATCTGATTTCTTGACTGCTGCTTCCATTGGTGTTGATTGTGGAATCAAGTAATATGGAATCTTTGACAACTTCAAACTTTTCTTCATTTATCATGATGTAGCTTATTGCTCCAGTTATAAGGATTTTCATTTTCTTTATGTTGAGGTGTAATCCATACTGCAGACTTTAGTGTTTAATCTTCATCAGTAAGTGCTTCAAGTCACCTTCACTTTCAGCAAGTAAGTTTGTGTCATCCCATTCCAAAGAAAGGTGATCCCATAGAATGTTGTTATCATTGAACCATATCATTAATATGACATGCAAATAAAATCTTGCTGAAGATAATTCAAAAACTGTTGCAGTAGTATATTGACAGGGAACTTCCAGAAATGCAAGCTGGATTCAGAAGAGGACATGGAACAAGGGACATCATTGCTGATGTCTAATGGATCTTTGCTGAAAGCAAAGAATATCAGAAAGATGTTTACTTGTGTTTTATTGACTATGCAAAAACATTTTCTATGTGGGTCATAACAAATTATGGAAAGCATTGAGAAAAATAGGAATTCCAGAACGCCTAATTATGTTCATGAGGGTATGTAATTGTTACCTTGTTGCCTTTAACTCTTGTTCTATTTCCAGTGTCTTCCTTTGCCTTGATCATTTTGTGTTGAGTTTCCCTTTATTGTATATTGTCTTTCCCTTCACCTAAGTTAATACATGTCTACCTTCTAACAAGAAGGTTAACCTTTCAAACCCACCAGCCACTCCTTGGAAGGAAGATTGGGCAATATACTTCCATAGAGATACTGCCTCAAAAACCCAAGCAAGGAGAGGTCACTGTGAGTCGAAAATGACTAGAGGTTTTTTTTTTTTTTTTTAAGCTTCTAATTAGTGATTTATAATTCTTTATTCTCCCACCCCTGGTAATCTTCAAAGAGTGTTTCTCAATGTGTGTGTAAACCTTTTCCTAACTTTGTATAGTAGTAGTCTCATGCTATATTTGTCCTTTTGTGATTGATTAATTTCACTCAGCATATTATCCTCTAGTTTCATCCATGTTATGAGGCATTTTGTAGGTTCATTATTATTATTTCTTGTTGTGTAGTATTCCATTGTGTGTATGTACCCTAGTTTGCTTACCAATTCATCCCCTGATGGCCATTTACATTGTTTCTATCTTTTTGCTATTTTAAATAATGCTGCAATGTTTGTGGGTGTGCATATATCTGTTCATGTCATGACTCTTATTTTTCTAGGATATATACCTAGTAGTGGCACTGCTATGTCACATGATATTCCTATTACCAACTTCTTAAGGAAGCACTGTACCATTTTCCACAGTGGTTGCACCATTTTACAGTCCCACCAGTAGTGTATGAGTGTTCTAGATCTGCACAATCTCACTACCTTTTTTGTTTTCTGGTTTTTCAAACTTTGCTATTAATGCTGGTATGGGGTGATATCTCACTATTGTTTTTGATTTGCATTTCTCTGATAGTTAATGATCTTGTGCATTTCTTCATGTGTTTCTTGGCATACTAAATGTCTTCATTGATAAAATGTCTATTTATATTCTATGCCCAGTTTTTAATTATATATATATATATATATATATATATATATATATATTACTGTGTTGAAGTTTTCTATAGAATTTATAGATTAGTCCCTTGGCCAATTTGTTGTTGCCAAAATATTTTCCCAGTCTGTAGGTTTTCATTTAATCCTTTTGGATAACTCTTTTGATGCACATAAATGTTTAATTTTTAGGACATCCCTGTCATATAGTGTGTCTTCAGCTGTCTGTGTATTTTTAGTTATGTTTGATAGTGTATTTTTACCATGTATTAGGGTCCTTAAGTCCCCACACACACATCTTTTTTTATGATCTGGTGTTTTAGATTTTACATTCAAGTCTTTGATCCACCTTGAGTTCATTTTCGTACATACTGAGAGATAGGGATCCTGTTTCAGTTTTCTGAAAATGGATATCCTATATTGCCAGCACATTATTAAAGAGACTATCGCTTCCCCATTTAATGGATTTCTGTCCTTTGTCAAAGATCACCCAACCATAAGTGGATGGATTTACTTCTGGGTTCTTCATTCTTTTCCACGGGTCTAGTATCTATCATTGTACCAATGCCAGGCTGTTTTGACTACTGTTTGACTACTACTAAATCTACTATAGCAGGTTTTACAACTGGAATGTGTGAGGTCTCCTACTCTGTTCTTCTTCTTTAGTAGTGCTTTGTTAATCCAGAGTATCTTTCCTCTCCATATTTCCTCCTTCTCTTACCTCTCCATGTTGATTAGTTTTTCCATCGCTGTCTCTCTGCTGTGGTCCTTCTGCTGGGGTCTCTCTGCCAGGGTCTCAGTGCAGTAATCTCAGGTCAAGGATGCACTCCACTCCTGTTTTCACTTTTAGGTATCTGTCAGAGCAGCACTCCTTCTCTCGGTACCAAATGTCTTAGGAAGAGTTCTTTAGAGAAGCAAAACTAGTAAAATTTATATATATAGAGAGAGAAATTTATGTTAGGAAAATGGCTCACACAGTTATGTTGTTGTTGTTAAGTGTCGTCGAGTTGTTTCCGACTCATAGCGACCCCATGCACAGCAGAACGAAACACTGCTCGATCCCGCGCCAGCCCCACAATCCCTGCTATACTTGAGTCCAATCACACAGTTATAGAAGCTGGCAAATCCTAAGTTCCTGGATCAAACGTCAAGCTGGAGGATTTTCTTGACTCACTCAGAGGCAGGGCTGATGAGTTCAAGATTGGCAGGCAGTATAATAGGTTGTTGACTTTGGCAGATAATAATTCCAAGATCAGCAGGCAAAATGGTGGATTATTGGTTCACAGGACAGTTGTAGGCAGCACGACAGGATCCAGATCCACAGAAGGTTTCTGAATTTTTCTTGGATGTCCATTTATATATTGGAAGCAGGCCACACCCCTAAGGAAACTCCCTTTCAACTGATTGGCTGCTCAAAGCATATACATCAGATCTAATCGTGGGAACAACCACATCATGACTGCTTAAACCACTCAGAATCATGGTCCAACCAAGTTGACACATAACTCCAGCTACTACACATGGTCATGAAGGCTGAAGTTTGTATGGTCCATTGGAGTAATTGTTTCCATGTATCTTTAGTTTTCTTCATTCTTTTTTACTCCAGATGAGGAGAGATCAGCTGTTGTATATAGATGTCTGCTTGCAAGCTTTTAAGACTCCAGTGTCTACTCACCAAAGTAAGATATAGAACAGTGTTTTTGTAGTATGTTACACCAATTAAGCTTAATCTACCCTGCGACCATGGTCTCATGCCAACAGGCCCAACAACTCATTGCCTCAGGCTAGTTCGCTGTGGCTAAGAAATTATCATAACTTTCCCCCTGTAAATTCTATTTATATAGACAGTCTTTTAGCACATACAAATACCTATGTAGAAATATCATCAGCCAAACTTTAAATGGTCATGGGAATATTCTAACTCCTTTTTTGACTTGGCTATTTTTTTGGGTATTGGAGAAATATTTTTGGAATACCACTCCCTCAACTACAAATCCAAGATCAATAATCTGATGCTTATTAGAATTCATAGGCTATTAGAAAAGCCTCTCATGAATTACATGGACATGCTTCCTCTACCCCTTACCAAACAACAGTTTTTAGAGTTTCTTTTTGTACTCTGTTTACTTAAATATTAATTCATATTCATGTTTACAAATTGGGATGCCCAGATCTTAAAATAATTGAACTGGGAAAATGTTATTTTGGTGGTGGTAAATTGTTTCTAAATTTCAGAGCAGAAAAGAGAACTTAGTCTGAGGATTAAACCTTGTGTGTGTGTGTGTGTGTGTGTGTATGTGAAGGAGCAGTTTTGTATCTTTAACCAAGCTGGTATAAAGCAAGCATCTAATTCTTGGTACTTTTAAAAACCAGAACTGAAGAAGTAATACAAACACAGATGCCTTGGACTGAAATGTTATATAAATTGGGTGTATATTTAATAAGGGAATGCCCTAACACTACCACTATCAGTTACCATTGCCTCAGACTCAGAAGACTCTGACTAGAGTTATCAGGATTGTCACTTTTGGAAGATCATCAGGTCTTTCTTTTGAATTACTTCTGGATGTGTTCAAATTGCCAACATTTTGGTTAATAGTTGAGAACTTAAGGGGAATTCTCTAGAACAGTACAATATATGTTCTCATAAATATGGCTTTGGGCCAGACTCTTTCTGGAATTTAATGTCTACCATTGAAAGATGGAAGGAGCTCTGATAATACAATGCCTAAGGCATCTGACTGCTAACCAGAAGGTTGGTAGTTCAAACCCATCAGCCACTCTGTGGAAGGAAGACTGAGTAATCTACTTCCACAAAGATTTACCACATTGGAACTCCAATGGGTCGCTATGAGTCAGAATCGACTCATAGCAGTGGGTTTTCTTTTTTTCTTTTTTTTTTAATTAGTAGATGGATCTCTCTCTATCTCTGTCCCTACCTCTCTCCCTTATTTCCCTACACATATTAGGTCATTGATTATCAGAAGACTAGAAGGACATCCGAGTATAATCTTACAATATAGAAAAGACTATGGAGAGGAACTGGTCATGATTTTCACATGATACTGTTCAGACAGATAATACAAATTTTGAGAAATATACCCATGACTGTTATAAAAGTTTTTTTTTTTTTTTCCCCACCAGATGTTCCCAGCATTAACTACTATTTGGATATGCAGGAGACAGGGTTTAGACTGAAGTGTTCAGTTAGAGGGAGGACCTACACTTGTTCAGCCAGGAATTGTATACCAAGATTCTCAGTTGGAAGGATGTGGTCTAAAACAACTTCATTTGGGAAGAGATAGGCCAGCTTCTAGAGAACTATTTGAGGATGAAGGAGAATAAGCAACCACCTTAGCAAAAACCAAACTCATTGTCATAGAGTTATTCTGATTCATAGCAATAGCCTAGGGTTTGCAAGGCTGAAAATCTTTAGACAAGCAGACTGCCTCATCTCTCTTCTGTGGAGGAGGTGGTGCGTTTGAACCACTGATCTTATGATAAGCAGCCAAATGTCATAAGGACTGTACCACCAGAACTCCTTACAAACCAACTTAGAAGGGATTAATAGACAACGGTGTTTTCCTTTTCTGAATTACAATTTTCCTTTTGCTTATGCTTAGGTTAATCTTAGCTCTACTTTAAGGTCTGTCTTAGGCATGGTTTCCTAGAGAAGGAAAACCATACAGAGAGATTGATTTATCTCAAGGAAATGACTCATGACATTGTAGAGGCTGGCAAGTCCCAAGTCTATAGGCTAAGCATCAAGCTGGAGGCTTCTCCTGACTCATGTAGCTACAGGAGCTGATGAACTCAAGATCAGTAGGCAATATAGCAAGTTTCTGGCTTCAGATTCTAACAAATTCAAGATTGACAAGTGAAATGACAAACTGTTGGCTCACAGCCTGTGAATGCAACAATCCTAAGATTGGCAGGCAATCTTCAAGGCACTGGCCCAAGTCCAGGAACTAGAGATGATGATGATTCAGATGCAGGATTTAGATCCAGCAGAAATCCAGAGACCTTTCTCAAAGCTTTTAACATATACTGGAAGCAGGGTACACCCTGAAGGAAATTCCCTTTCATCTGATTGACTGCTCATAGCAGATGTGATCATGGAGGTGATTATACTATATCAGACCTCATCATGGGGAATGACTTCATCTTAACTGCTAAATCAGTTAGAATCATGCTCAGCCAAGTTGACCTAAACTATCACAGTCCACCCTTTGTCAACTTGGCATCTGTACAGATCTCCTTAACTACACATCATCTCTAAATAAAGACAATTATAAAGTCATATTTGCACCTAACATGATACAACTAACATGTATACAACTGAAAACACATTAGCCCCATTTTCATCTTATATTTTATAACTGAAGAAAACAAAATATTTGATGCACAAAGATGAGGATGTAATACTCAATCAGTCTTCATGTCTGCAATTGGTTACTTGGTTAAAGCTAGTATAAAAACTACCTTCTCCCATCATCCATTCTATAATCCCTTTCCCCTTAGCAAGCACCTCAGATGGTGTCATAATTGTGTCTTTAGAAGGGAATTCTATCAAACCAGAGGCTTCAGGATTATGGGAATATGGTAAGACCAGTGAATTCCATGAGCATTTCACTTGCTGTGAAGTAAATCACTTGATCTGAGATGATGTTATGTGGGATAATGGTGGATAAGGCATTCTTTAAGTCCATAGAGGGTAGTTTTGATGGAAGTTTTATGTTCAGGGAAGGCAAATCTATATTCAGAGTAAGTGTATATTCCAGTAATAACAAAATTTTGCCTTTTCCATAATGGAAGTGGTCTGATATGATCAACCTACCACCAGGTTGTTGGTTGTTTGTCTGAGGAATAGTTCCATATCACAGACTCAGGGTTGCTCTCAGTGGCTGACAGATTGTTCACTCAGGAGTAGCTGTAGTCAAGTTAGTGTTGCTAAGCTGTTGCATAACCTCTATCTTTGCCACTGTAGCCACTTTATTCATGAACCCAATGTGCAATGACAAGAGTGGCTAGAGAAACAGGATGACTGGTCATTCCATCACTTGATGTCATTGTATCCACTTGACTGGTAAAATCCTCCTCTGTTGAGGTCACCCTTTGGTAAGTATTCAAATGAGATAGAAATATCTTCACAAGGCATAAGTTGAGTTTTCTCTTCCTTGTTCAACTAATATTAAGAAACTCCCCATGAGGTCATAGGTACAGAAAGAGAGAGGGAATATAATGTGACTAGAGTGGAGACAATAAGCATTTGGAACACTTCCACATGAAATTTACTTGTCCCTTCAGGTCCTCTCAAGACTGATCTCTCATGTAACACTTCTATTTAATGAAGGAGATGAAAGAGTGCAACTTTATGATTCTGTGGATCAGACAATACCCAGTTAATTATGGAATGTTCAGGCCACATTGTCACTTGGTGACCCATGGTTAGGCATTTAGTCTCTGCTAAGGTCCAATAACAAGCCAAAAGCTGTTTCTCAAAAAGAGAGTAGTTATCTACAAAGGATGGCAGAGTTTTCTTCCCAAATCTTAAGGGTCTGTACTGTGATTCACCAATAAGGGCCTGCCAAAGACTCTAAACAGCATCTCTAACTGCTTGTGACACTTCAAGCACCATTGGATCAGCTGGATCATATGGCCTTAGTGGCAGAGTGGTTTTCACAGCAGCCTGAACCTGTTGTACAGCCTTCTCTTTCTGGGCCTCACTTAAAACTAGCAGCTTTTTTAAGCTACTCGATGAAAAGACTGGAGTAGCAAGTGAAGTATGCTGTTTTCAAAATTCAGAGACCCACAAGGCATTGTTCCTCTTTTTCAGTTGTGGGAGAAGCCAGAAGCAATAATTTATCTTTCACTTTAGTAGGAATATCTCAACATGCTCCACCCGCTGGACCCTTAGAAATTTTGCTGAGGTGGAAGTCACCTGAATTTTGCTTCAGTTAATTTCTCACCTTCTAGCATGCAAATGTCTCATCAATAAGTCTAAAGTCATTGACACTTCTTCCTTACTAGGTCCAATCAGCATAATGTATGGAGCAGTGAGATGTCTTGTGGAATGGAAAGGCAATCAAGTTCCCAGCAGACTAAATTATAACATAGTGTTAGATAGTCAGTATACCTCTGAGGTACTACAGTGGAAGTGTACTGCTGACCCTGCCAGCTGAAGGCAAACTACTTCTGATGATCCTTCAAAATCAAAATTGAGTAAAAAGCATTGACGCAATCCATATCTGCATACCTGATACCAGGAGATGTAGTAATTTGCTCAAGCAATGAAACCACATCTGTAAAAGGAGCTACAATTGGAGTCACTACCTGGTTAAATTTATGATAATCCACTGTCATTCTCCAAGATACATCTGTTTTGTGCACAGGCCAAATAGGTGAGTGCAATGTGGATGTGATGGGACTCACCACTCTGCATATTTCAAGTCCTTTATGGTTACACTAATCTCTGCAATCCTTCCAGGAAAGTGATATTGTTTTTCATTTGCTATTTCCCTTGGTAAGGGTGGTTTTAATGACTTCAACTTGTCTATTGCTACCATGATTGCCTTTACTGTACAAATTAGAGATCCAACAATGGGGTTCTTCCAGTTGCCAAGTATGTCTCTTCCAATTATACTTTCTAGAACTGGTCCAAGAGACAAGTCCAAGAGAGCCAAAGATCTTGAATATATCCCTCCTGAATTTAGAGATCATCTAAAGAATAGATTTGATGCACTGAACACCAATGACCGAAAGCCAGATGAATTAC
>NW_006921799.1:491837-514901 GCF_000298275.1 Orycteropus afer afer
GACGAAAGAGAGGGAGGCCTTCAACGAGATGGATTGACACGGTGGCTGCAATGATGGGCTCAAGTATAGCAGGGATTGTGGGGCTGGCGCGGGATCATGCAGTGTTTCGTTCTGCTGTGCATGGGGTCGCTATGAGTCAGAAATGACTCGACGGCACTTAACAACAACAACAACAACAACTGGTGAAATCACTACAGCATGGGTTTGGGGCCCACTGGACCCAATGAGAGAAGAACCTGAGTTAAGATTCCACTAATAACTTGAACTCCATACCTCTCCATTATGACTAGGAGGCCACAGTGACATTTTAGGCTCCTGGAATTAGTGTCAATTCAGAGCCAGTATCCGTTAATCACCGAAAAGTCTGATGATTTCGTTTTCCTCAATGAACGGCAACTCTCGTAAAAGGGTGAAGATCCTTTTGGGGAAAGCTGGGAGAAAGATTAATGGTATAATTTTTTGGCAGTGTAGTGGGTTCCTTCCTCAAAGAGACCTGGTCTTCCCTTCATTCAAAGGGTTGTAGGTCTGTAAACTTACTTAAGTCTGGGAATTGATTGAGGGACTGTGAGTCTCTAGTCTGGCAATTCAAGTTAGACTGTACAAATCACTTGTAAAATCAAGTAAATATTTAATATATTTTCCATCTGTTTCACTCCTACATACACCAGGCATAAGTAGCTAATGGCAAAAGTCCATATAAATCAGACTATTTTGGTTACTCTTTGACTTTGCTATCAGTTTTGGTAACCACATCCTCCTCATCTTTGCCGATTAAATGCTGTCACTTGGTGCCTAATTACAGGGTCCATTCAGCCCCATTGTTGTTAGATGCCTTAATTCATTCAGGGCAGTTCCCACTATCAAACCTAGCTTACATAAAGTAGCAATCACAACAGTCTTCAATGATTTGGGGCTTCACTTCACAAATTTATTCCTTATAGTAGTGCTAAAAGATATGTCTTCTGGGCACTTCATGTGTGGGTCTGTGGATCTAATCTGATGAATTCATGCCAATATACCCATTTCCCTAAATCTTTGGATACCTTCTTCTACATTATACCAAGGCAGGTCTTGTACTTCAACTTGACTTAGTGTAGGCGACCGTATAATTCATGCTTGTGTAAATCAACCAAATAAACTATTAGATCCTTTCCTAACCTCTTGAGCTGAAACCTTGAATGAAGAATCTGTGCTTCATGGGCCCAAATCAATGAACTCAGACTGATCAGATAGGGGTAAGAGGGTTGCTTCTGTTTCAAGGAGTGATTCAACAGAATTTAGGGGCTCAATGTTTCTGGCTTCCTATTCCTATCTGCCTATTCCAAGTTTCACTATCCCATTTCTTCCCAATTAACTTCAGACACTATTTGAGGTTGACAATTCAGTTGGCGTTGTAATTCAGCTATTCTTATGATAGGACTCTGTGTGTGATTTTCAACAATATCAGCACTATTATTACAAGAAGTAAGGTTTTCTTTCAGGGCACAAGTGGAAACATTGAGATCTTTTATGTGGCACTTGAGCTGTGTGATCCTGAAGCCCTGAGCTCACCTCATTCTTTCACTACTTGGCTAGTGTAAGTAAGATAAACCATCCAGCTTCCCTATACTTTTCATTCTGACAAAATTACAGAAGACTATCCAACACGTGATCATCCAGAGCTTCACTTCTCATGAATACTTGACCTATTGGTTGTACTATTTTGTGTATTAATATTGCCACCACATGCCATAGATTAGCAGCACACTCTTTAGTAATGGAGGCAGAGTAATCAGCATCTTTACAACTAATCAGACTTGAGAACCAATTTAGGAAAAATCCTTATGATTTTGTTTCTCTGGGATGACTCTTGGTACCAAATGTCTTAGGCTAGGCTCCCAAGAGAACCCAAACCAGTGAAGTTGATATATATTCACACACACACATATGTATATATATATATATATATATATATATATATATATATACACACACACATACACAAGGAGCTTTGGTGGCATAGTACCTAAGGCATTTGACTGCTAACCAGAAGATTGATGGTTCAAATCTACCAGCTAGTCTGTATATGAATATATAAGAGAGAAATTTATTTCAATGGCTTACACTATTGTAGAGGCTGGCAAGTGTCAAGTCCATAGGCCAAACATCAAGCTGTAGGTTTCTCCTGACTCATGCGGCTTCAGGGGCTGATGAACTCAAGATCAGCAGGCAATATAGCAGGCTGCTTACTTCAGTTGCTGACAATTCCAAGATTGACAGGTGAAATGGTTGACTGTTAGCTCACAGTCTGTGAAGGCAATAAGCCCACATTCAACAGTCAATATGGCAGGGCACTGATTCAAGTCCAGGAACTGGAGCCGATGACGAGCCAGATGCAGAATCTAGATCCAACAGAAAACCAGAGACCTTTCCCAAAGTTTTTCCATATATGCTGAAAGCAGGCCACACACCCGAGGAAGCTCTCTTTCAACTGGTTGACTGCTCTTAGCAGATGTGATCATTAAGGTGATTACATTATATCAGATCTCGTATCATGGGGGATAACTACATCATAACTGCTAAACTACTTAGAATCATGGCCCAAATAAGTAGACACACAACTTTAAAATCACAGGGTCTAAAGGCAAACTTAGATACATAAGAGGAAGCAACCCAAAGTGTTTAATGATGCCCTAAGGCCAGATTGAATAATATATTCAAATCATTTCCAAAACAAGAATAGCCAGACTTTGTCTCACTTACTTTTGTCATGTTGTCAGAAGGGACCACTCCCTGGAGAAGGATATCATGCTTCCTAAAGTAGAGGGTTAGTAAGGAAGAGGAAAACCTTCAACAAGATGGATTGCAGTCACAGTGGCTGCAATAATGGGCTCCGTATAGCAAGGATTCTGAGCAGGGGGAAGGACTGGGTAGTGCTTCTTGTATTATATGTAGAGTTTATATGAGTCAGAGCCAACTCAGCAGTCTCTAACAACTACAAGGCCAGATTTGTGATAGGTGCATGCATTCCTCAGTGGAAGCAGAGTAGGTAAGAGATGTGGAACAATGGATAGGAACTTGGACTAGTACTACTTGTGTAAAATGGAAGAGTGATTCCCAAACGGTGGGGAAATTAGATCCTTCTGGATGATATTCTGATTTGTAGAATGAATGGCCATCATTATCACCATCATTATCCGTAAAAACAATGCCTGCAATGTGTAGGATGTAGTATGCTTTTGAAAGTATTTCACCATTATACCATCGTATCTGCTTTTTTAACTGTTACTTTAAGTATACAGTATAGTTGGGGAATATCTATTTTGTAGTAAACCAATCTCACAATGAAATAAAACATACCTATTTAATCTCTTACAGAATTTTCAGTGGCCAAAAGTCACATGTAATGATAGTAATAATCTAAATTTATTTAGTGAGTATTCTCTATTGCCAGTGACTGTACTAATTCCTTATATTTTTTATCTCATTTAATACTCACAACAAACTTACAAGATAGGTGTTTAATAACCTTCATTGTGTATATACTGAAACAGAGGTATAAATAATTTGGTGGAGTTGTGCCTAAGGCATTGGACTGATAACCAGAAGGCTGGTGGTTCAAACTCACCAGGCACTCCTCAGAAGGAAAGTTAGGCAATCTACTTCCATAGTGATACTGTCTCAGAAACCCAAGTAGGGGTAGCTATGAGCTGGATCTGACTCAACGGCAGTGAGATTAGTTTGTTTGTTTGTTTGTTTTTTTGGGGAGGGGTTATTCTAATAAGTGCAGGGGAATTTGAATATAGACTGTTGAATTGTAGGGGTGTTTTGCTTAGCCCTGCCTCAAATGATATCAGTTTACTCCCTCTCAAGGCAGCTTAGGAAATAGTTTCCATGCATTAAGTGTTGCTTGAAAAACATTGAGATAAACTCTGATATAAGTTTATTGAAAGGGAAAACATTCCCACTTGTTTTATATTTGTTATATTTGTAGCCACTAAGTGTTTTTAATATTGTGAGTGGAAATACATTTAAATGCAATGTCATATAGTTTGAAAGTAGAATATATTTTTGCCAATTGATTTAAAATTCATCACAGAAGTCATTTTTCCCCCAAGAAATGTCTGAGTGCATTAGCTTACAAGATTATATTGGTGAGACTATAGTACACATCTTTCAAATAGAATGTTCAACTCTACTTAATGTGCATTTGTGAGAAATAGCTGTACTTTCATAGTCTGAAGAGCTAAGTTTGGTTATCATTCTGTTTCTAACTGGTGAACTATTCCTTCTTTACAAACTGTCAGTCACCTGACATGAGAGGAGAAAAAAGCTATTTTATAAGTGAAGATTTCTAACACTTAAAGACGCTCATAAGTGAAAATAGAATTTATCTTTATTGGGTAAAGACCTTTTGTTGCAGGTGAGCTATCTGACTGAAGGAAGAAAGACTTATCACAATTTGTTGTGCTACTCTCTGCTTTGATTATGTAATGGAAATCCAAGTAATGACTGAATAGTTCCTAAATATTAATGGCCATCATTTTATTCTCCAGGTGTTAACAGTAAATACTGTTATAAACTTGGTGTTCTGGCATTAGGTAGAATGATATAGAAAGGGTCTATAAATTCACAAGACATTTATTCAGGTTTGATAATTAAAGGAACACATAGGAAAAGGCACATAAAGGGAGAAAAGGGATAGGAGAAAGAGAACTTGAGTATGATACATTACAAGAACTGATAGTAAAATTAAATAAAACTGAGAGCCTCTGATTTAAATTTATTTAGGAAATCACAAGTAACTTCTCATTAAATGACATAATTGACCATGAAAATGTAGATACTGAAAGCTGCTTATACATTAAGAATGCAATAAATGCTCTCACCAACACAAGTACATGGATGCACAGGCAGACCAGAAATAAATGGGGAAAGGTGAGTCCATACTATTTACGGTGCTGTCTGCTAGTATATCAAGATAATCTATGGACTGTGAGATGTATCTTATGAAGTATGTCTATAAGTCCCTCAAAAAGAAGCAAAAACAAAAACAAAATGTTGGTGTTGAGTTGGTTCTCACTCATGAAGACCTTGAGTATCACCAACTAGAACTGTGCTCCATGGGTTTTCACAGTTGTAATGTGTATGGATGCCAGGATATTCATCCACAGTGCCACTGGGTGGTTTCAAACCACCATCTTTTCTTGTTGTTGTGTTGTTGTTATGTGCCGTCGAGCTGGCCCCGACTCATAGCGACCCCTCTTTGGGTTTCCGAGGCAGTATCACTACGAAAGTAGGATTGCCCAACCTTCCTTCCGAGGAGTGGCTGGTGGGTTTGAACCGCCAGCCTTCTGGTTAGCAGTCAAGTGCTTTAGCCACTATGCTACCAGAGCTCCATCTTTTAGGTTAGTAAATTGCAAACCATTTACTCCAGCCAGGGACCTCTGTAAGTCCTCTACAGAAGATATTTATATTTTCTATATGTTAATATTCAGCTACTTACAAAGAAGTCATTAAATGAAACCATTACCAGAAACCAAGGGAAGAATGTTTGGGTGTGAACTGTTTTCAAAGGCAGGCCCTGAACTGAGTTTGTTGTTATTGTTAGCTGCCATCCAGTTGGTTCCTAACTTATGACAACCTCATGCCCAACAGAACAAAATACTGTCCTTTCCTTGTCATGCCCATGATTGATTGTGGATCAAATCAAAATGATCCTTTTGGGTTTCACTGGATGAGTTTTGAAAGTAGATTTGCAGACCTTTTTTCCTAGTGTGCCTTATTCTGGAAATGCAAGCCTCCACTGATAGATGGGTAGTAGCTACATATAACATATTTTGGCTGGGATTCAAATTTAGATCTTCCACATGGAGGGTAAAAAAGTATACCACTGAACCATCACTGTCCCCAAAATAAATTTTAAGGTTATTTATTCACGTAGGTAAAAAAGAAATTCCAACATACACACACATAGACACAAAATTATTTCTTTGATCTCTGGTGAAAGTGCTATATTAATGCTTCTCTCTGATACTATTCCATGAAACACTTATATCTGCTGCAAGTAGAGCCTATTAAAGAACATGGTGAAGAAGCTTGGTGAGTGATGTTCTAAATTCTAGATTCTGGTATCTTATGAAGATTAAAGTGTTTTTTCAATGGGTGGTTGGAAGATCATCTACAACAGGATCCACTGCAGTGCTTGTTAATAATTCTGATTTCCTGTGCCCAACCTAGACTTATTGAAATGAAATTTCTGGAGCTGGAGGACAGCAGTAAACTGCATATACTTTTAAACAATCTTCCTATGTGATTTTTGTACTCATTTAAATGTGAATCATTTTGTTAAAGGGATTTTGGATGGAAAGAATTCTGAAAGAATAGAATGCTGAGTGTGATGCAGAATCTGTGTAAGAGACAACCACAGTGGGAGATTCAGAGAAGAAAGATAATAAAAATTCTTTACCCATTGACTTCTGAAATAGGCAGAAAATTTTCCCATTTTTGGTAACTAAGAACAACTTGGAAAAGATTCACCATGACCTAGCCATAGGAAGATACAGGCATGAAAGCCCAGGTACCGTAGGTGGAAGGAGTTCTATAAAACCTCAGAAGGTCTTTGTGTTAGAGACTCCTTCACACCAAGAGATCACAAAGATGTCACATAGCAACTATGTGTTGTGTTGTTTCCTTGCTGCATTCTTGGACTTGTATTTTAAAAAATGAGAATACTTTCCATAAATCTCTTAAGTTTACTGAACACTACAAAATATTGTATGTCGGGTGCCAGAAGATGAAACCTCTAGGTTGGAAGGTACTCAAAACATACAGTGACCACAACAATGGACTGAAACGTACCAACTATTTTGAAGATGATGCAGGACTGTTCTGTTGTATATGGGGTAACCGTGAGTCAGAGTCAACTCTGTAGCAACTACCTAGAACAACAATCCATTTCTGCTGAAGTAAGTGGAGATATATTACACATCAAGATAAAATCTCTGATATATCTCTAGACAGTTCTGAAAGGAATTTCAAAGATTGGGTATATATTTGGGAGAGGGGCTGTGACAGTTTCAATTGTTCTTGTTGGTGCTTGTGATAAAATAAAAAAATAAGATTGCCAGTTGAGTCGGTTCTGACACATACTGACCCTCTATAGGAGAGAGAAAAATCATGAGAAGTAAACAGCAGGGTATGTGGATGGTACTGAATGAAATAATGGGTTCCTGGTGAGGGTTTACCATATACTTGATGAGTACCCTGAAATGTTTGTTTGGAAGAAGAAGCACAAATCCCAGTTTTTTAAACTGAGTTTTGATGGGTGTCAAGGCAATGCAATTTTGCATGTAGTGGACAAAATATAAGAGCCAGATAAGCAAGAAACATGACAGGAAAAAATGCCCATAATTTTTAAATAGAAACAACAGGGAGTAATGCTTCTGTGCATTACAGAAGTGTATTAATACACAGGTGTCTGTGTATTGAAATCAACCCAGTAAAAGTGATTGTTGTTGTTATGTACCATTGAATCAGACTCAACCCATAGCGACCCTCCTTGGATTTCCAAGGCTGTACCACTATGGAAGTAGATTGCCCAACCTTTCTTCTGATGAGTGGCTGGTGGGTTTGAACTGCCAGCCTTCTGGTTAGCAGTCAAGTGCCTTAGGCACTGTGCTACCAGAGCTCCTCATATAGTAAAAGTGATTATCAAAATAAATTGAAATTTTAAATATCTGTATGCAGAACATCATGATAAGCATAGTTAAGACTTGAGATGGACTCATCTAATATGATATGGCATAAATAATTTGATCAAAGGTCCTAGCTATAATCAAAATGAAGATGGAATAGCTTTGTGGGATATGGATAAATTATTCCAATACAGATCACAAAACTTGGCATGGAACCCAGTGATATAGAGTTTATCTAACTTAACAAATCTTGTAAGCATCAGTCTGCTAAAGTATGGAATTTAATATAGTCTTAAAAATAAAATAATTTTTGCTCTGATATATTCATTGTTCATCTTTTGTTCCAGAATTTTTCTTAGACTTTTTATATTATGGTTTTAATAGTAGATATGAGTTTTAGACTACATGTTTCATTAATATTATACAGCAAACATTTTTCAGTACCAGAATTTTAAATGATATTTTAATGATTGTAAAGAATTATATTGCATGGATGATCCATAAATGCACTTAATTAATCATATGTTGTTACACATTTAGATTGTTTACACTTTTTTCCTATTGTAAGTCAGGCCATGGTGAAGAGGTTTTATTAAGATAGAATTCTGGAATAGTAATTACTGAATCAAATGATTGAAACACTTTTCCTTCTCTGTACACAATTTACCCAATTATTTTCCAGGAATATTATTCTAATTTACCATCTCACCAGAAGCATATGAATGTGTCCATCTCAATTTACTTTATCATATACAATCTCTAATAATGATAATAATGATTATTACAATTTTTACTAATTTGAGAGGCAAATGGTATCTGACTGTAGTCTTAATATAAAGGCATGGATTTTGGTGCAATTAAACTTTTATGTTTACTCGCTGTCTTGTTTCTTTGTCTATACACATGAGGTCCATGAGATGGGGTTGACATGACTGGAACTAACAATAACAATAACAATGTATATGTAAATTAGTTCTTGTGCCTATTAACCATGAATGTCTTAGCTCTTTTCTCTTATTCATATATATATATTATGACATAATTTAAAAAATAACTTTTCTCTATTATATTTGGCCCTCAGTATTGCATTCCCAGTCTATGGTTTGTTGTCCAATTTGGTTTGTACTGTTCTCTAGGATCACCAGGATTTTGGTGTGGGTATAGCACCTAATCTTGGTTGTCTGTGCTTCTCTAGATTTCCTAATTTTTATCTATCATAGTGTCTGTTTCATTAGACTGTTAAGGGATGGGGCAAGGACTAGGTACTTGTGAACTCAGAGTTACCTCACCCAACAGTGAGTCTTTAATAAAAATTACTTAGAAAACCCTTGCGGTTGAGTGAATTCTTACTCCTAACAATCCTATACATAGCAGAATTGCCACATAGGGTTTTCAGGGTGTAAATCTTTATGGAAAGAGACTGGCAAATCCTTCTGCAGAACAGCCGGTGGCTTGTAGTCATGTGCTTAACCATTGCACCGCCAGGGCTCCTTGGTCCTTTAATACTATTGAATTATTTCTCTTTGGACCACCTCTTCATACCAGTGATAGAATGTTCTCATTGGAGAAATTTTGCATCCTGAATTATCAAAGTGTGTCATCTAGGTCTGGCTATTTGGGGTTGTCTGTAAGAGGTTCTTAGCACCATAAGTCACCTCTTCTCTGGAAATTTTATCCCAAACCCTAGAGTTTCAGACAAAGAATTTTTTGCAAACAGTATCAGGAAAAAAAAAAAAAAAAAGGATCATTCTTTGGATTTTTTTTTTCTGTTCCTCCCAGTGGCTAATAATTTTTCACGTTTACACTCTGATTTGATAATTAAACATACCTCCTTGTTCATTCTGCACTGGAATTAGCCAGCTGCTACCAAGAACCAAAACTTTACTAAAGCAAATTCTGTGTGACATAATACCTAAGGCATTTGACTGCTGACCAGAAGGCTGGAGATTCAAACCCACCAGCCACTCCTCAGAAGGAACACTGGGCAATCTACTTCAGTAGTCATACCACCTTCTAAACTCAAGGAGGGGTTGCTATGACTTGGATCCATCTCCATGGCAGTGAGTTTGGTTTTTGGTTTCATGTATACAACCAAGTGTCTAACCTAGTATATGTGTCTAATCTAGTGTATGTACTATGAATGACCTTATATAAGAGTTCCAGAGTGAGTAAACTCACCTACTGCTTTTTCTCTTAATTCTTACTAGAATAATGATGTTGTTACTAGGTGCCATGGAGTTGATTTTGATAGAACTGTCCCATAGAGTTTTCTAAGCTGTAATCTTTATAGATCACCAGGTCTTCCTCCTGGAGCTGCTGGGTGGATTCAAGCCAACTTTGTAGTTAGCAGCCATGTGGTTAACCATTGTGACATCAGGGCTCCTCCAACAAACATCCAAAACTCTCACTGCCCTCGAGTTGGTTCTGACTCATAGAGACCCCTCCTCAGGTTTCCAGGGCGGTATCTCTATGGAAGTAGATTGCCTAGTCTTCCTTCTGAGGGGTGGAAGAGTGGCTGGTAGGTGATTCTTCATTTCATTAGTCTATGTATTTTTTTTTAAACCTTTCTTTTTTAACAGTGAAGACCATGTAATTTTCCTTGAAAATAGCTTTTGCTGTCTTCCGTAGCTTTGGATATCAAGTATTAACTTTTAAATTTTTCTAGATAGCTTTTAATTATGCTTTGTTTTAAGGTGTATGGGTTATCTAGGAGTACACCTCAATTTCCAATTAATTGCCTTGTCATAATATTACTATTTATTTCCATATTTATTGCATTATGATCAGAAAATGAGATGTCTGCTATTCAAATTTGTTAAAATTTTCTTTGTGGATGATTACATAGTTATTTTCATAACTAGTACATGCATATATAAAAAATGTATATTATTTGTTCAAGAGATGAATATATATCAATTAAATAATTTTGACAATTAAATTATTTGACCTCAGTATAATTGAGGTATTTTATTTTTTAAAAAATTTTATTGTAATTTGGGTGAAAGTTTACAGAAGAAATTCATTTTCCATACAGCAGTTCATACACATTTTGTCCCATGACATTGACTACAATTCCCTACAGTGTAACAGCTGTCTTCCCCCTCCCCCTCCCCATAATTACCTCTTCCCTGTGTCTTTCCCTCCCATGTACTCCCACCAGCAGAGCTTTCACCCTGTGCATACACTGCCTTTCTGTTCTCTCATGATTGATCACTCTAAGTAGTGTATCTACTTGATGTAAATGTTTAGCACGTATGCAGCACATATGCTCAACATTTGGCTGGAAGCCACAGGAGTCAATTCTAGACCTTAAGGGTAGCTAAGGACCATAGTCTCGGGGGTCTCACCAGGCTCTATCAGCAAACTTGGTCTTTTTTTTTTTTTATGATTTTGAAATCTGTTCCACATAGTTCTCCCACTCTATCCAGGATCTCCTACATGGATCCCCCTCCATGTGGTTGACAATAGTAGCCGGGCACCATCTTGTTCTTCTGGTTCCAGTAGTTTTCTTGCTGAGTCTCTTGGGTTTTCAATGTATAGGATCATATCATTAGTCAATAGGGATAGTTTGATTTTTTTCCTTGCCAATTTGGATGCCTTTGATTTCCCTTTCTTGCCTTTTGGCCATGGCTAAGACTTCCAATACAATGTTGTATATCATGAGTGATGGAGGACATCCTTGTCTAGTTCACTTTTGCAAGGGGAACGGTTTCAGTCTCTCAATGTTCAGAATAATGTTGGATGTTGGTTTTGCATATATGCCCTTTATTATGTTGAGGAATGTCCCTTCTATTCCTGTTTAGCTGAGAGTTTTTGTCAGGAATGGGTATTGGATTTTATCAAATGCCTTTTCTGTATCAATTGAAATGATCATGTGGTTCTTTTTTCTTTATTTTACTTATGTGATAAATTATGTTCATTATTTTTCTGATATTGAACCATCCCTTGCATATTTGGTATGAACCCACTTGGTCATAATGAATTATTTTCTTGATATGCTGTTGGAGTCTATTGGCTAGGATTTGTTGAAGATTTTTTGCATCTATATTCATGAGGGATATTCATCTGTAGTTTTCCTTTTCAGTGATGTCTTTGTCTGGTTTTGTTATTAAGGTTATACTTGCTTCATAAAATGAATTTGGGAGAATTCCACCCTTTTCTATATTATGGAATAGGTTGAGTTGGATTGGTGTCAATTCTTCTCTGAATGTTTGGTAGAATTCTCCAGTGAAACTGCCTAGGCCAGGACTTTTGTTGTTGCTGTTAGTAATTTTTTTTATGACCTGTTCAATTTCTTCTATTGTTATGGGTCTGTTCAAATTTTTTTTTTTACCTCAATCTGTGTTATTTTAGGTAAGTAGAATGTTTCTAGAAATCTCTCCATTTCTTCCAGATTTTCAAATTTGTTGGAGTATAATTCTTCATTATACTTTCTTCATAGTATCCTAAAATTATCCTTTTCAGTTCAGTTGGTTCTGTTTTCACATTGCCCAATTCATTTTTATTCATATTATTTGCATTCTCTCCCTCTTTTCCTTTGTTAAATTTGCCAGTGGTTTGTCAATTTTATTAATCTTTTCAAAAAACCAACTTCTAGCCTTGTTGATTTTTTCTATTGTCTATTTTCTGTTTCATTGATTTCTGCTCAAATCTTTATTATTTCTTTTCTTCTGGTAGTCACCAGCTTTCTTTGCTGCTGTTTTTCTAATCACTGGAGATGTTGGGTTATGGTGTTGATTTTGGCTCTTCTTTTTCGATGTGTGCATCTATTGCTATAAATTGCCCTCTGATCACTGCTTTTACCATATGCCAAAGATTTTGGTATGTTGCATTTTCATTCTTGTTTGATTCAAGGAATTTTTAAATTTCATTTTTTATTTCTTCTATTACTCTGTTGTTTTTAAGGAATGTTATTTAGTTTCCATGTGTTTGCTCTTCTTCCATTTATCATCCTATTGTTGATTTCTAATTTTATATAGCATTGTGATCTGAGAAGATGCTTTGCAGTATTTCAGTGTTTTTAAATTTATTATGGCTTGCTTTGTGGCCTAACATATGGTCTATCTTGGAGAATGTACCATGTGCTCTGAAAAAGAATATATACTGTGCTGTTGTTGAGTAAATTGCTCTGTTGATGTCTACAAGGTCAAGTTGGTGGACTGTATTTTTAGCTCTTCAGCATCTTTGCTTAATTTCTTTACAGTTCTTTCTTTCATTGAAAGTGGTGAATTAAAGTCCCCTATTATTGTGGAGGAGCTCTGGTAGCATAGTGGCTAAAGTACTTGACTGCTAACCAGAAGGCTGGCGGTTCAAACCCACCAGCCACTCCTCGGAAGGAAGGTTGGGCAATCCTACTTCCGTAGTGATACTGCCTCGGAAACCCAAGGAGGGGTCGCTATGAGTCGGGGCCGACTCGACGGCACATAACAACAACAACAACAACATTATTGTGGATGGTAGCATAGTGCCTAAGGCACTTGACTGCTAACCAGAAGGCTGGAGGTTCAAACCCAGCAGCCACTCCTCGGAAGGAAGGTTGGGCAATCTACTTCCGTAGTGACACTGCCTTGGAAACCCAAGGAGGGGTCGCTGTGAGTCGGGTCTGACTCGACGGCACATAACAACATAACAACATTATTGTGGAGTCATCTATTTGTCTCTTCAATTCTGTTAAAGTCTGGTTTATACATTTTGAGACTCTTTCATTGGGTGCATCGATATTTATTAGTTATGTGTTCTTGTCCAACTGATCCTTTAGTCATTATATAATGTCCTGTTACGGTGATTTTTGTCTTAAAGTCAATTTCACCAGAAATTAATATGGATATTCCTGTTCCTTTTTTGGTTCCCATTTGCTTGATATATCATTTTCCAAACTTTGATTTTCAGGGAATTTTTGTCTTTATCTCTAAGATGTGTCTCTTGCAGACAGCATATTGATGGATTATGTTTTCTTAGGCAATCTCAATCGTGATGGAGATCACGAGTAGCACGTTTAATCCATTGACATTCACTGCAATTATCAAAATCTATGAATTTGTTGCTGTCATTTTGTCATGTTTTTTTCGTGGTCTTGGTGATTTCTTTGTTCTATATAATTTTCTGTCCTGAGCTCATTTTGTTTATGAACTGTTAACCTTTCGTTTGTTCCTATTGTTTCAATATTTGCTACATCTTCTTGCTTGTCCTCTTTTTTATTTTGATGCAAAGGTTTATCATTTTTCTTTGAAGTTACTCTGTGGTTTATAATTTTCTTCCCAAATTTAGAATAATCTGTTATATCTTGCATTTATCTTGACTTCCTCATCGTTTAGAAGTTCCATAACTACACTATTTTTTGCTTCTTTTTGGTTCATGGTTGGTCTCATTTGCCAATTGATGTCTCTGGTTCCCTGTGTACAATCTTGTAGGCTTATTTTACTTTGAATAACTTCCATAACTGGATTGGTTTCTGGGTTATGTCATCATTTGTGTTAATAATCTATTATTGTTTGTTGTTGTTGGTTCTCTGTCCAAAGGACTCCCTTTAGCATTTATTGTAAAGTTGGTCTGGTCTTCACAAATCCCTTAATTTCTGCTTGTCTGGAAATTTCCTAATTTCACCATCATATTTGAGGGACAATTTTGCCGGGTATATGATTCTTGGTTGAAATTTTTTCTCTTTCAAGGTTTTATATATACCTTCCAATTGCACTTTCACCTGCAGAGTTTCTGCCAAGAAATCAGAGCTTAGTATTATTTGTTACCCTTTGTAGGTAACTTTTCCTTTGCTGCTTTCAGAATTCTTTCTTTGTCTTTGGTTTTGGTGAATTTGATGACAAGTCTTGGTGATTTTCTTTTGGGATCTATCCTGTTTGTGGTTCATTAGATTTCTTGAATGGATATATTCTTGTCTTTCATCATATCAGGGAAATTCTTTTCCAACAAATCTTTGACAGTTTTCTCTGTGGTTTTATTTGTCTTTTCCTGTTCTGGAATTCTGATTACATATAGGTTATTACTCTTGATGTTATCCCGCATTAATCTTGGGCATTCTTCATGTTGTTTTGATTTGTGTGTGTGTGTGTGTGTGTGTGTGATTGATTCCTTTCCAATGAAATTTTGAGGTATTTGTCTTCAATCTCCTTAATTCTGTCTTCCATTGATTCAATTCTACTCCTTTGCCCATTCAATGTATTATCTATTTCTGAAAACTTAGTATTATCTTCTTGATATCTATCTGTAGATTTTGTATCATTTCTAATTTTTCATTTATTTTTTTCATTTTGTTCTTGTATTGTCTTACAAAATTGTTCTAGGGTTTTCACTATGTTTTACTTTGTTTTGTCAGTGTTTTCCTTGACCTGTTTCTCAATCTGTTGAAGGTACCGAAATATAATTCTTTTGAATTCTTTATCAGGGAGTTCCAATGCTGCTTCTTCCTCAGGCATGTGTTCTGGGTCTGTATACTGGTCTATTGTTTCTATTATTTTATCATGCATCTTTGTGTGACTGTGATGTTTTGTTGTCTCTGAGACATTGTGATGTTGTAGTATTTATATTTAATTGGTGATTGTATGTTGGAGTGATTCCCCAAGATTTTTGTTTTCTTTGTTTTGTTTGGATGTATCTGAGTAAGCAGGGTACTGTGCTCCTCTATTCACTCACTGGCAGCACTTATGCACTTGCTACCTGTCTCCTGGTGGGTGTGATAGAAAGTGAGAGTGGATGCACAGATCTCTGTTAACTATTTTGTAAAGAGCAGTTAAGGGTGAGTTACACTCATATTGAGTGTCTTGTATCATTGACCAGTTGGTACAGAAGCAAGTGGTAGCCCTCACTCAGTAGGTGGGGCTGCAGGAGGTACAGATATAGTTGGTTCATATGTACATGGTTGCTGTCTCTCACTCATTTAGGCAATAATATATTTTTTAGAAGATGAAAAAAAAAACACTAAAAATGTAAAAACAAGAGAACAGAAAATATACACCACATAATCACACTGGAGCAATCACCAAAAAGAGATGGGTGATAAATAGAAAAAGCAATAAGATAGATGAAATAAAATATTCACAGAAGCACTTTAAAAAGACAAAATAAATATAAATAGAAAAAGAGGAGGAAAACAACCACACAATCCCACAATATCTGGAGAGAGGGGAGTAAGTGAAAAGAGCTAGAGTAAGAAAATAATGAAGGAAAAAAAATGCAAAGAAAAAAAACACACAATGGATAGGAAGAATGAAAAAAAAAAAGGGAACCAGGCAAAAGGAAGAGAAAAAAAGCCACAAACTAGAACCTTTCCAGTCATCAACCGTCAGTATATCCATGCTGCCTTTGGCAAGCAGAGCCTGATCTTAGGTTCTTGGAATCTGAACAAGAATGCTGTCACTTTAAATATCCAAAATGGCCACACCACTTGTAAACATTCAAAATGGCTGTACCCTCTGTACAGCCAAAAGTCCATAGCTCAGTTTTTCTTCTTCTACGCTGTTTCCCTTTTTAGTTATCAGCCAGCAATGTAGTTATCCATGTAGCCTTTGGTGAGCAGTGACAAAGTTTAGGTTAATTCTCAGGTCCTAACACCACTTAACAGCTGTGAAATCAGATCCAACTCATATCAACCCCTCCTTGGGTTTCCAAGGTGGTATCATTATGGAAGTAGATTGCCCAACCTCCCTTCCAAGGAGTGGCTTAGAAATATTCAAACTTTCTATGCCATCAAGACAGCTGACAGTCTGCAGCTCCATTTGTCTCCTTATTTACTGTTTTTATTCAGGTTCTTCTACTAGTTTGTGTTTAATCCACTTTTGTATCCTTCCTTTCAAAGCTCAGGGCTCCAGGATTATCTTCTGTGCCTGTGTCAGTTGGTTTCTCTTTTCTTTATTGAAGAAGATCTATGTAGCTTATCTACCTATTCTGCCATCTTACTGGAAGTCTGACAGCATTATTTTTGTATTATCCAACTCCTGAATTTTTTTTTTTTTTATTTTGAGTTTACTAGATTGCTTAACTCTAAATGAAACATGTTGAACAGTCCAACTTTAATCATGACTTTATCTAGTTCTTGAATGTTTTGAACATTAACGTTTGGTGGTTGGCTGCTTTGTGATATATTCCATAAAGTTTAGTGACTCATATTGTTTTTAAAACGTTGTCTTTTATCCTATAATCTTTTTCTAAATATCTTTTTTTGTTTGTTTGTTTTCAAACAGTTGCATCACACATTTCCAGATGATCTATAAGTTACCTGTTTAGATTAACTATATATATTAAAAAGGGACCATTCACTGGAGAAGGATGTCATGCTTGGTAAGGTGGAGGGTCGACAAAAAGGGGAAGGCTTTCAATGAGATAGATTGACACACTGGCAGTGGTGATGGGCTCAAGCATAGCAAGGATTGTGGAGCTGGCTCAGGACCGGGTGGTATTTCATTCTGCTGTGCATAGGGTCGCTATGAGTCGGAGATGATCTATGGCATCTAACAACAACAATAACATATAAATTCATTGTTCACTGCTGTTTTTGCTGCTATTTATTTTCCCCTAATGTGAAATCTTGATGCTGCTTCCTTTTTTTTAGGTTAATAACTTAGCCAAGAATTTCCTTAAGATCTATTATGTAGCTCATACCTTCTTAGAACTTTTGCACAATATCAAATATCCTTTTATAGTCTACCAATGAATGATGTCTCAGTTGCATATAGGATTGTTGAGTTCTTTTTTCTTAGTAATGATGCCTCCATTTTCTAGCTTTTAGAGGGCATAACTGAAACTCAATGTCAATATGATACTTACTTCTTTGAAGTAAATTATTCTGTCTAAATACCATATGGTTTTCCCTTAATTTTTTAACTTCACAAATTTTACCAGGCTATACTGACTGTGTGTCTATTCTTGTCATTCACACTGAGACCTGACAACTGAGTCTGTTATCACTGCAGAATTTTTTCTTCTATTATTTGTTTTTTTGCCTATCTTCTGTTACTTTATTTCTTTCTGAAATTATAATAGTCATATTTCAGAATTATTGAATCTATCCTCCAAATCTTAAATTTTTGAAGATTACTTTTTATCACTTTTTATTTTGATATATTTCTTCCATTTTCTTTCTTGGCTGTATATTTAAGCTCAATGACGGCTATACTTAATCTACTAAATTGTATCATTGTGAAAGCATATATTTTTGAGGCAACAGACAGTAATGGTAATAATAATTATCATGTTCAAGTTGTTGTCTCCTTGTTGTAGATAGAATTCCAAAATGGCTCTCAAGTTCACATCCCTGTTGTACATACCTTAAGTGTAGAATGGGTCCTGTTAAAATAATGAGATAGTTGTCTCCTTCACTAATTAGATTATATGAAAAAGGTGGTAGGATTATAACATTATATGAGACTCCTTCTTAGCAGAAGAAAATAAAATTCTTTGGCTGACCTTGAAGAGGTAAGCTGACATACTATGAGAGGGTCACATGGCTAGACCTAAGGATGGCCTCTGATGAGCCAAGCCAACAAGAAAATGAGGATCTCAGTCCTATAACCACATGAAACTGAATTCTGCTAACAACCTGAATATGTGTAGTAGAGAATTCTGGGCCTCTTATGAGATTGCTGCTCTTGCTGACACCTTGATTACAGCCTGGTGAGATCATGAGGAGGCAACACAGCTAAGTCATGCCAAGGTTCCTAACTTGGAAACTACTAAAACTATTAAGTTGTTTTAAGTCATTAATTTTGTTTTAATTTGCTACATGGCAATAAAAATGAATACAGTTATCCAGCAGTTAGACGGGTAGTCCCTTTTTTAAAAATTAATCCCTCAGTATTAGAATGCCTTATATTGGGATATGACTCTCCTTGTCTCTGGAGATCTGTTCTACTTGTTAGAGTAGTCCAGGAACAGAGTTGAGGGCTAGATTGCAGAAGCTGGTAGTGTTCTTGTCTCTACCATGACACCTAGAAAATCATTTCGGTTTCATGGGATTCTCTCCCTCAGCCTCTGGACTGGGAAGACTCAATTTACCCGCTGTTAGATTCTTGGCCTCCTGAGGTCCAGGGAGACTAGCCAAATAGTCATAGGGTTGTTGCTGATGGTCCCTCAAAGGGTCCACAGATCTCTTAAGGCCAAGATCTTTCCAACAGCTAAATAATCTTACTTGTCACCTTAACACAAAAAACAACTCACTGCCATTAAGTCTACTCTGATTCACAGTGACCCCCATAGGGTTTCCAAGGCTGTAAATCTTTACAGAAGTAGATTACTTCTACTCATCTTCCTCTCATGGAGAAGCTATGGGTTTGAACCACAGACCTTCTGATTAACAACCAAATGCCTTATCCACTATGCCATCAGAGCTCCATACTCATCATCCTAGATCTTCATAATTCTGGTGTACAGGTTCTTACTAGCTTAAGAAGTAGAAAGTTGTATGAGCCACTTTTCTTCCACAGATACTATGACCTCATTTGTATCTTTTTTTTTTCTTTCTTTACCTAATAACTTTTGGAAAAGAGCTCTGGTAATGTAGTGCCTAAGGCACTTGACTGCTAACCAGAAGGCTGATGGTTCAAACCCACCAGCCACTCCTCAGAAGGAAGGTTGGATAATCTACTTCCATATTGATACTGCCTCAGGAACCCAAGGAGGGGTTGCTACGAGTCAGGTCTGACTCAATGGCACATAACAACAACAATGACTTTTGGCTTAGAAAAGGAAAATTATGTTTAGAAGTGAAACAGCAGCCAGTTTCATTCATATTGCTATCTCCCCAGAATTCTCCTCTCCATTGTCTAAAATATGAAACTTACTATATTGGTTAAAGAACCCTACTAATAAAAGAATCATCATCATAATATTTATTCTATTTGTTCACATGTTTATACAATAGTTATATGTACTGTTGTGATAATATTGGTAAAACATTAGGGAGTGACAGCAGAGTTCTTAAAAGAGTGCCCTCAGGGGTCAGAATGTCCATATTCCACCACCTGTTGAGTATGTGACCTTAGTAAGTTATTTCATCTTTTATTACCTTGGTTTACACATTTATAAAATGGACATAAAAATAAGCTCTGCTTTACATATTGTAAGGAACTCTGATGGTGCAGTGCCTAAGGCACTTGACCGCTAACCAGAAAGTTGGTAGTTCCAACTCACCAGCTACTCCATAAAAGGAAGATGGGACAATCTACGTCCCTAAAGATTTACAGCCTCAGAAACCCATTCGGGGTCACTCTGAGTCAGAATCAACTCAATGGCAGTGAGTTTGGTGTTTTATTTGTTTGGTTTTACATGTTGTAGTGAGGATTAAATAAGTTGACAGATGTAAAGTATTTAGAACAAGAACTTGCACATGTATAAGCTTAAGACATATCCTAATTGTTATAAAACATACATAAAAGATATTACAAAATTATGAATTAAGCATTTAATCATTAATTACATTTAAAAAATTAATTTACAAAAAGTTTTTGTGCTCAATAACTCTTAGAGTATTGTTTTAGGGGGAGTATGCCTAATGAGGTATTATATGCTCTGGTAGCATAGTGCCTAAGGCACTTGTCTGCTAACAAGAAGGCTGGTGGTTCAAACCCACCAGCCACTCCTCAGAAGGAAGATGGGACAATCTACTTTCGTAGTGATATTGCCTCAGAAACCCAAGGAGGGGTCGCTACGAGTCAGGTCCGACTCCACGGCACATAACAACAGCAACATATGCAAGAACCTCTGGTGGCCTAGTGTCTAAGGCATGTGACTGCTAACCAGAAGGCAGGCAGTTCAAACCCACTCCTCAGAAGGAAGGTTGGGCCGTCTACTTCCGTAGTGATATTGGCATGGAAACCCAAGGTGAGGTAGCTATGAGTCATGGCTTTTTATATATATATATATATGTATTTCAGGAGCTCTGGTAGCATAGTGGCTAAGGCACTTGACTGCTAACCAGAAGGCTGGTGGTTCAAACCCACCAGCCACTCCTCGGAAGGAAGGTTGGGCAATCCTACTTCCGTAGTGATACTGCCTCGGAAACCCAAGGAGGGGTGGCTATGAGTCGGGGCCGACTCAACAGCAAACAACAACAACAACATATGTATATTTCAGGCACTGTATTATGCAGAAAGGTCATGGCACAGACCCTGCCCTTGTGAAGAACATCCTTATATTCTTTGCTATGCTTGAACCCATTCTTGTAAATCGTAGTCTCAATTTATCTAATTGAGAGTCTTATTTTTTTGTAGTCAGCCACAGGGATCCAGGTGAGGACAGGGAACTCAGACATGCCCAGAGCAGCAGGGTAGGAGAGTGGGAGAAAGTGAGTTAAAAGGCCCAGGAACCGGGGCAGAGGAGCAGTCAGCTGCAGGGATCCAGGTGAGGAGAGAGAACTCAGGCACCCCCAAAGCAGCAGGGTGGGAGAGTGGGAGAAAGGGGATTAATAGGCCCAGGAAATAGAACAGAGGAGGAGTCAGCCACAGGGACCCAGGTAAGGTGGTAGGAGGGGTTTCCAACAGGGAGACAAACTTGTCTGTTGGTTTGTCTTACCGTGGTGACATGTTGATGTGAGTTTTGAGGCTGCGCCACTGGTGTTTCAACCCCAGTGGGATGCACATGATGCACAGGTATCAGCCCAGCTTACAGACTGTGATAGACTAGGAAGAAGGAAGAGGCCATCCACTTCTGAAAGAATTGGCCAGGGAAAACCTTATGAATAGCAAAGAAACACTGTCTGATATATTACCATGCAACTTCTAACCAGTTAGGTTAGAAGGCTCTCAAAATAGGACTGGGAAAGAGCTGAGTCATCTAAGTAAACCCAGCCTTACTCCTATGGATAAGGTAAAGCTTTCAAGACCTCCATTTACTGATGTGGCACCACTCAAATTGAGGAGAAACATCTACAGACATCCATTGATCACTGGAACATGGAATGTACGAAGTATGAATCTAGGAAAATTGAAAGTTGTAAAAAATGAAATGGAACGCATTAAGATTGTTATCCTAGGCATTACTGAGCTGAAATGGACTGGTTTTGGCCATTTTGAATCAGACAACAATATGATCTACTATGCCAGGAATGACAGTTTGAAGAGGAATGGCATGGCATTCATCATCTCAAAGCATATTTCAAGATCTGTCCTAAAGTACAATGCTGTCAATGATAGGATAATATCCATATGCCTACAAGGAAGACCTGTTAATATGACTATTATTCAAATTTATGCACCAACCACCAAAGCCAAAGATGAGGAAATTGACTTTTATCAACTTCCACAGTGTGAAATTGACCAAACATGCAATCAGGATGTGTTAATTATCACTGGTGACTGCAATGCAAAAGTTGGAAACAGAGAAGAATCACTGGTAGCTGGAAAATTTGGCCTTGGTGACAGAAATAAAGCTGGAACTTACATGGTAGAATTTTGCAAGACCAATGACTTATTCATTGCAAACATCTTTTTCAACAACACAAACAGCGCTCTAAATGTGGACTTCACCAGATGGAACACACAGGAATCATATTGACTACATGTGTGGCAAGAGGCAGTGGAAAAGCTCAATATCTTCAGCCAAAACCAGGCCAGAAGCTGATTGTGGAACAGACCATCAACTGCTTATATGCAAGTTCAACTTGAAGTTAAACACAATTAAAACAAGTCCAAGAGGGCCAAAATACTATCTTGAATATATTCCTTCTGAATTTATAGATCATCTAAAGAATAGATTTGATGCATTGAACACCAATGACCGAAAAACAGAAGAATTGTGGGAGGATATCAAGAACATTATCCATGAAGAAAGCAAGAGATCACTAAAAAGACGAGAAAAGAAGAGAAGATCAAAATGGATGACAGAACAGACTCTGAAACTGGCCCTTGAGCAGAGAGTAGCTAAAGCAAATGGAAGAAAAGACAAGATAAAAGAGCAGAACAGAAGATTTCAAAGTGCAACTTGAGCAGACAAAACCAATTATTATAATGAAATTTTCAAAGACCTGGAATTTGAAAACCAAAAGGGAAGAACATGCTAGGCATTTCTCAAGATGAAGGAATTGAAGAACAAATTTAAGCCTCGAGTTGCAATATTGAGAGATTCTGTGGGCAAAATATTGAATGATGCAGGAAACACCAAGAAAGGTGGAAGGAATACACAGTCACTGTACCAAAAAGAACTGGTCGATCTTCATCCATTTCAGGAAGTGGCATATGATCTACAACCAATGGTAATGAAGGAGGAAGTTGAAGCTGCAATGAAAGAATTGACAAAGAACAAGGCTCCAGGAACTGAAGGAATGCCAACTGAGATATTTCAACAAATGGATGCTCCATTGGAGACACTCACTGGGTTATGCCAAGAGATTTGGAAGACAGCTACCTGGCCAACTGACTGGAAGAGATCCATATTTGTGCCCATT
>NW_006921799.1:516340-516885 GCF_000298275.1 Orycteropus afer afer
TATACCAAGCATGATATCCTTCTGCAGGGATTGGTTCCTTCTTAAAATGTGACCAAAATATGTGAGATGAAGTCTGCCCATTCTTGCTTCTAAGGAGCATCTCAGCTGTACTTCCAAGACAGATTTTTCATTCTTCTGGCAGGCCTTGGTATTTTCACTATTCTTCACCAACAGCACAATTCAAATGCAACAATTTTTCCATGGTCTTCCTTATTCACTGTCCAGCTTTCACATACATATAAGGCTACTGAAAATACAATGGCTTGTGTCACATATTTGCCTAAGATTGCCTTGAAAAGCATTTTGAAATCCTCAGCAAATATGATTTTAACATTGGCTATCACTCTTAAATTATTTCTCTATTTGCCCTGACAGCATTTAAGTTATATGCATTCAATTTGATTAGTGATGTAAGAGTGGTTATGACAGAGGTTCCAGCAAGATGGCAGACTAGGCAGAAAGACCGCACAGACCCTCTTCAACAAAGAAAAGGGAAACCAATTAACACAGACACAGAAGATAATCTTGGACCCCTAAGCCTTGAA
>NW_006921799.1:522855-547398 GCF_000298275.1 Orycteropus afer afer
ACATACTATATAAAACATTGTTCCACCTCCTACTTTGGCAAGTAGCGACTGGGATCTTAAAAGCTAGCAAGCTGCCATCAAGATGCAACGATTTTGAGAGGAAATATTTAAGAAAAAATAAAACAAAATGTAGTTTCTTTTACTTCTGGATTAATTCTAATCTATTTATTAAGCTTCAACATGATGCTTCTGAATCAATGTTTTGTTAAATTAAAATTTATGAAAAAGATTTAGCCAAAGACAAGCATGAAATTAAGAAGTATAAAATGGGCTGAAGTCTCTACTCTGTCATTTTAAAAAAACATTGGATGTCGCTAATTATCCAATATAATAAAATTCATAGAAGTCATACATTATGTCATAATAGATTTTATTGCAATAGAACAATATTATTACATCTGATTGTAAATCACATGAATACTTTCTAGCAATGGAAAGGAAAAAATTTAAACTGTTGACAATAGTTTAGCTTCCCATATACCAAAATGCATGAGGGGTATATGTTACTTGTATCATTAAATTCTTATTATATTATAATGTAGTAATCTAATTACTCTAAGTGCTTCATTTGCACTGCCAAATGTATGTATATTTTATGTTGTTACTGAAGCAAATGGATGCATGCTAAATAGATTGATATTCTGGATTCACTCTGTGGTTTAAATGTACTGATTGTAGCGTAAAATAAGACATGGAAAAATGTTCTATTTCTTGTAGGTCATGCACTGTAGTTTATAATAATGGCAATCTATATTGTGCCCAGAAACATACTGTGTAAAAATAACTGATGTGGTAAATAATATAATTTTAAATGATCATAGATGCTTATTTGAATCTCTGAAATGTCAATTCAATTTGATCTTCTGAAATATCTTTGGGTAAATTTTGTTATACAGGGCCCAACAGAGCCTTCTGAGAATGCAGTCACAAATTTTAGCACTTTATATTTTACACATATGCAATACCTTTTACTTTCATACTAAATATTTTGCAAAGAATCCTAATTTGATCTTATAATCACCATATGTTGTGGGCAGTATAAATGCTATTGAACCCAATTTACACTGAACCCATTTTTACTCCTGTAGAAAGAGAATCAAAGAGTTTTGATGAGGTTCAATGTGACTCAGCTAGTAAATGTGAAACTAAACTAGAATTCAAGACTTACAATGGCTGGATCTGCCTTCTTTCCTCTGTTCCAGGGGTCAACAAACTGTCTGGAAACGTATGGCAAAGGCCAGGTAATAAATATCTTTGGCTTTGTGAGTCATGTAGTCTCCAACATACTACTCAACTTTGCCATTAAACAACCATAGACAATACACAAATGACGGCAGGGCTGTGTTCCAATAAAACTTTATTTACGGAAATAGGATACAAGGTGGATTTGGCTCAGGGGTTTCATTTTTCCATTGTCGTTCTATATATCAACTACTCAATTACAGGTATGGTTAGATTCCTAAGAGCTGGTTGTTATGTGAAAATTGGTGTGATATGAAAACATAGGATGACTACATCAATATGTAACTATCAAATTACATCACACATACTGTCAAATTACATCATTACCTAACTACCAAACTACTGAGAATCATGGCCCAGGCAAGTTGTGATGCTTAAGGTTTTAAGCATCATAGCCAGAGTTACACTCATCTTGCACCTCGGACTGTTAATGTCAGATGAACGTCATCAATGTACAAAATAGTTGGATAGCAGATTTTTATTATTGTCATAAATGCAAAATGTCAGGAAATGGGATAATTGATTAGTTAGGAATAAATACACTTTGTTGCTTTGATAAATGGTTGCTAATGAAGGAATTAATGGCCAGATTTAACTGTAGGGCTAGAGACTCATGCATATGAGTGAATTTGGAAAGTAATCTACAAGACTTAAAAAAAAAAAAAAAAGTTAAGAAAGGTACCAATTATCTTTGTTGTTGTTGTTGTTATTTGCCCTCCAGTCGGCCCGACTCATAGTGACCCCTCCTTGGGTTTCCAAGGCAGTATCACTACAGAAGTAGGATTGCCCAACCTTCCTTCCGAGGAGTGGCTGGTGGGTTTGAACGGCCAGCCTTCTGGTTAGCATTCAAATGCCTTAGGCACTGTGCTACCAGAGTTCCTACAATTATTTTTACTTATTCTCAAACCTCACTTTATGTCTGCTCTGGAGTGATGGCCAAACTTTACATGCAGACACATTATTGTGGATTAAAGATGCTTACAGGTGTTTTTGGTGTTCCTTTCATCAGGAGATAGATTTTCTTTCTCCCTGTATCTGGGCTGGCCTTGAAAAATGGGTTGATGTCCTGTCATATTATGCTTTCAATTTTGTTTCACATGAATGCCCTCCAATTTATAAACCATATTTTCATGAAAGAAGATGTGATAAGGATATTTTTATCCTAAATTAAAATATAAAATTGTCCTTACCATTATCTTACTATAAGAGCTACAAATACACTTCATGAAGATAAAGGTATCTAGTCCAGTCTCCAGCCAGTCAAGTCTTTGTCTCTTTGACTTTCCCTGCAGAGGGCATCATCATCTATCAATTCAAATAGCCTGTCCTTTTTTTTTTCTTTCTTTTTTATCAGTTCAAAATGTGTTCTAATGCAAGTTTTCTGGTTGAAAACCAGACATATTTCTTAAGATGTCTGACATAGACTATGTGCTACTTATCTGAAGAGGAAAATGGCTGGATGTTTCTCATACAGGAGAAACTATAGACTTGAATCATTTCCCAGAACTGAAGTTTTTGAACCATAATACTAGGGACTATAGTCAGGGTGGTCATTTTAATAAGGATACCATTTACATATGATGTTTACTAGGAAATAGCCACTCTTTCATCCCTCGTATCCTCCCAGAAATCACTGACACATGAATTCCTTTGTCCTTGCCATAAAAACTATGTGTGTGTGTCACAAATAAGAAGTAATTTTAGAGAAGAAAAAGATGGAAAAAACAGAAATTAGGATAACGTTTTGAGACACTGACCTTAGCAGACTCTGTAGGACTGGCTTCCTGGATGATCTTTCTGCCCAAAGTATCTTCCCTTTATTAACTGACATTTTCACCTTTACTTTTAACACTACTTAAAATTTTACCAGTTAAAGATTAATCAAGGTAGTTATCATCTTCTTATTAAAATGTATGTAATTCTGAAAGTGTTAATGGGATATGAGTCCTTCACACATTTGTATAATTTAGCTCAAAAAAGTAATACTTAGAATTTATCTCATGCTTTCATACATCATGTCTCTTTTAAATTTTCTTCCTTACTACTATCCTGGTAAATAAGAAAAATATGGTACAAAAGTTTAAACTAATTGTCTTTCCTTAACTCCTACCCAAGAACCACTGCATAGAAAGATTCTGAGATATGGTTTCAGAAAAATGAAGAAGTTGATTTCTGGGAGTAAGGCTTAGGCTGGGTACAGTAGGGAAGATGAAGAACAGCATGCCCCAGTGCATGTGATCTTCAGTAAAGAGAGGCACCTGTGCTAGGGGACCAGTGTAAAAAGTGAAGTGAGGGAAGTCCCAAAACAGTTTGCTCGTTTCAAAACTCTCTAGAGGCACATACCTGCAAGTAGCTATGAGGAAGGATTATATTTTGTTGTTCTTCTTCCTTCTCTGCATGATTGGGTCTGGTGTCAGGAACTAGATCTTAGAACACATATCAACTGTATTAATATTTGGGTCAACTCTGTGTGCTGTTTTATCAATATATTCACTGTGTATACATTATTGTTTACACGGGAAAAAGCAGTCAATTCTAAGCAGCTTCTTTACAGATTATTGGGAAGGAAGAGAATTTGTGGACTGAGCTTGCCTACTTATATATCAGGATTGGGTTATTTTTGTTACATCTCCAAAGAGAGTAGCCCACATATTAAAAATGGTCTCATTTTAGAAACAACATTTTGTGTCAATCTGTTCCATAAACTGGGCATGGAATGAAACAGTTTCCATGATGAAGGGCTGCAACGCTTAATTTTGAATGAGACAGACTAAAAGAGTAACTCCTACAGATACAAATAAAAACCACAATAGGCTACCACTTCACTCACATTTGGATGGCTAAGATTAAAAAAAAAAAAAAAGAAACAGAAAATAGCAAGTGTTGGCAAGGATGTGGGTAAAATGGAATCCTTATCCATTGTTGCTGGGAATGCATAATGATATAGCAATAGATTTTGGAAAACAGTGTAGCAGTTCCTCAAAATACTAAAAATAGAACTACTATATGCCTCACCAATTCCATTGCTAGGAATATACCCAAGTGACTTGAAAATAGTGATACAAATGAACAAATGTATACTAATGTTCATTATAGCAATATTCACAATCATGGAAAGGTGGAAACAACATAGGTGCACATCAATGGATGAATGGATACATAAAATGTGGTACATATAGGCAATGGAATAATATTCAGTCAGAAAGAAAAATGAAGTCTGGATACATGCTACAATTTGGATGGAGCTTGAGGACATCATGATGAATGTAACAAGTCAACCACAACAGGACAAAAAATATGTAATCTCACTTTTATAAAATGACAACTACAGGCAAGTGTTTTGAGACTGAAGTTTATTAGTAGTTACTAGGGGCAAGAGAAAGGAGAAATGGTAGAGATATTGCTTATGGAGCAATGAGTTTTTGTTTATGGTGACAGAAAATTTGCATTAATTAAAGGTAATATTTGTACAGCTGATTAATGTGATTGATGTCAATAAGTTGTACACCTATAAAAAGCTGAATTGGCAAATAATTATGTGATATATATTTTCATAATAACAACAACAAAGAGCAGATTCTGAAATTGCTTATGTGCAACAAAACAACTCATGAGATTTGGCTTCTTGATTGGGGTTTAATGTCATGGTTTCATGGGGCATCCCAGTTAGTTGGCCTAATGCAGGTTTCATTGCTTCTGTTCTACCCTTTAGTTTTTGCCTGGTGCCTGGGGATCTCAAAAATTTACAAGCAGCCATCAATGGACAACAACTGGTCTCTATTCACCTGGAGCAACAAAAGAAAGAGAGTCAGAAATAGGATGAAGAATGCAGTGTGTGGCTAATTGCCTCCATGAATAACCTCTTTTGCTTTGAACCACAAGAACTGGATGTAGCCCTGCTGATATTACTAAATGTTTTGATCGAAGATTCTATAGACATACCCTACTAAAGATGTAGAAAGATGTAAACCGAATTTTAAATTCTCATGGAAACCATAATTTGTGGAGACACTGAGGCTGGATGGGCTCTCAAAACTATTGACCTGAGATAATATTTAATCCTTAAACCTTAAACCAAAAATATCCTTTGAAGTCTTCTTTAAACCAAATAGTTTAGCTTAATTAGTAAAGAATGTCTGGCTTGAGCATCGTACTCTTTGAAATAACCATTTATATGGAACCAAATTAACAACAAAATCTCAAAAAATTAGATTGGAAGCTTAAGGAACAATAAATTCATGGTAAAAGGGAAAGAAGAATTCTGAAGTTAAGGGTTAAAATATCTGTACAACTTGAAGAATGTAATCAATATCACTGTGGTAGTTAAAGTTGTATGTCAGCTTGGTTGGGCCTGGTTGAGTGGCTGGGCAGCTGATTGTAGTTATTCCCCATGATAAGACTGGCAATCAACTTCATGGTGGAATATACCACAAGCAGCTGAGTAGCTGCTTTAGGTATGTGGTTTGCTTCCCAAATATAAGAAGCAGCTTCGGGAATGGTCTCTAGCATATGGCACGTTTGGACCCTGCATGTAGCTGTGTTGTTGTTTAGCAGCCTGCCATGCTCTGCCAACCTTGGCACTTACAATGGACTTGAATTAATGGCCTGCCATGTGGTTTGGTAACATAGAGTCTGTGCCTTTTTTACTTGTCAACCTTGGGCTTAACAGCCTCAGCAGCCAGCAGCCATCTGAGTGAAGAAAAGCCTCTAGCTTCAGTGGGCCAGGAGCTGGTGGCACAGCTGAAGCCCAAGGCTGGGGGGCTTTCACCCAGCCCCTAGAGCCTGGCACTTTGAATTTGGACTTCTATCCTCCTGAAGTGTAAGAGAATAAACTCCTGTTTGTTAAGGCCATCTCATTTGTCATATATTTTTGTCAGAGTGGCACTAGGTAACCAGAAAACTCACTGATTACATTTTAAAATTTCTAATTTTACAATTAGAAATTATTGAGTTGGTATATATTTTGCTGTGTAAATTTTCAACAACCACCACAAAAATAACAGGTATATATTTTTTAAAAAAAGAGGCTTGTCAATTTTTTTGGCAGATGTCTTTAAAATTCATAAGTTTTCTGACTGTTGTCTGCCACTGTACATGCTCATGAGCATCTGTAAAAATAATTTCTATAATGTATTCCTAGTAGATTCAGGGAAGACAGTTAACACCATAAAATTTTCATGGAAATCCTATATATACGTTCTATCACTCATCTGTCAATTTGTCATATTCTTGTGACTTACATCTTTCTGTGCGACTGGAGGCTATGCCATCATTTTTTCAAATACCAGCAGGGTCACCCACAATGGACAAGTTTCAGTGGAGCTTCTAGACTAAGATAGACTGGGAAGAAGGATGAGATCAACCACTTCTGAAAAATTTGGCCACTAAAAATCTCATGTATAGCAATGAAACATTCTCCACTAGAGCACTGGGAGATGAGCACCTCAGGTTGGAATGCACTCAAAATATAACTAGGGAAGAACTGCCCCCTCAAAATAGAGTGAAACTTAATGATGTGGATGGAGCAAAACTTTTGCAACCTTCATTTGCTGATGGGGCATGACTCAAAATGGGAAGAAACAGCTGAAAACATCCATTAATAATCAGAATATGTAATGTACAAAGTATGAATCTAGGAAAATTGGAAGTTGTCAAAAAATGAAATGGAAGAGATAAAGATTGACATCCTAGGCATGAGTGAGCAGAAATGGACTGGTATTGGCCATTTTGAATCAGATAATCATATGATCTACTAGGCCACGAATGAAAAAATAAAGGGGAATGGCTTGCATTCACTGTCAAAAAGAACATTTCAAGATCTACCCTGAAGTACAACAGTGTCATAGATAGGATAATATCTACACACCTATAAGGAAGACCAGTTAATACAAATATTATTCAAATTTACACAGCAACCAATACAGCCAAAGATGAAAAAATGGAAAAATTTTACCAAGTTTCATAGTGTGAAATTGACCAAACATGCAATCAAAATGTATTAATGATTGCTAGTGACTGGACTGAGAAAGTTGGAAACAAAGAAAAATCAGCCATAGTTGAAAAATATGGCCTTGATGACAGAAGTGACACCAGAGATCACATGCAGAATTTTGCAAGACCAATGATTTGTTCATTACAAATACATTTTTCAACCACATAAGCAGTGACTGTACATGTGGACCTTGCTAAATGGAATACACAACAATCAAATTGACTACATCTGTGGGAAGAAGGGATAGAGAAGCTCAGTATCTTCAGTCAAAACAATCCATCAATTGCTCATATGCAAGTTCATTCAAGCTGATGAAAATTAAAACAAGTCCTTGAGAGTAAAATCATGACCTTGATTATATCCTACCTGAATTTAGAGACCATCTGATGAATAGATTTGACACAGTGAACAACAGTGATTGAAGACCAGAGCAGTTGTGGGGTGATATCAAGAACATCATACATGAAGAAAGCAAGAGGTCATTAAAAAGACAGGAAAGGAAGAAAAGACAAAAATAGATGTCAGAAGAGGCTGTGAAACTTGCTCTTGAATGGACAGTAGCTGAAGCAAATGATAAAATGGTGAAATAAAGGACTAAACAGAAGATCTCAAAGGGTGGATTGAGAAGACAAAATATTAAAATGAAATGTGCAAAGACCTGGAGCTAGAAACCAAAAGGGAAGAACACACTTGGCATTTCTCAAGCTGAAAGAACTGAAGAAAAATTTCAGGCTTGGAGATGTAATACTGAAAGATTCTGTGGGCAAAATATTGAATAATGCAGGAAGCATTAAAAGAAGATGGAAAGAATGCACAGAGTCACTGTACCAAAAAGAATTGGTCAATGTTCAACTATTTCAGGGAGTAGCATATGGTCAAGAGCCAATGGTATTAAAGGAATAAGTCCAAGCTGCACTGAGAGAATTGGAGAGAGAGGAAGTTCCAAGAATTGACAGAATACTCACTGAAATGTTTCAATAAACTGATGCAGCACTGGAGATACTCATTTATCTGGAAGAAATTTGGGAGACAGCAACCTGGGCAACCAACTGAAAGAGATCCATGTTTATGCCCATTGCAAATAAAGGTGATCTAACAGAATGTGGAAATTACTGAACAGTATCATTAATATCACACATAAGTAAAATTTTACTGAAAATAATTCAAAAATGGTTGCAGCAGTATATTGACAGAGAACTTCTAGAAATTCAAGCTGGATTCAGAAGAGGATGTGGAACTAGAGTTACCATTGTTGATGTCAGATGGATCTTGGCTGAAAATCAAAGAGTAGCAGAAAGATGTTTACCTGTGCTTTATTGACTTTGCAAAGGCATTTGACTCCGTGGTTCTTAAAAAATTATGTATAATATTATAAAGAATGGGAATTCCAGAACACTTAGTTGTGCTAATAAGGAAACTGTAGATCAAGAGACTGCCATTCTAACAGAACAAGGGAATACTGCATGGCTTAAAAGCAGGGAGAATATGTGTCTGGGTTGTATTGTTATCCCATACTTATTGAATCCATAGGCTGAATAAATAATCCAAGAAGATTATGTGAAGAAGAATGTGGCATCAGGATTGGAGGAAAACTCATTAACAACTTGCAATATGCAGATAACACAACCTTGCTTGTTGAAAGTGAAGATGACTTACAGCACTTACTGATGAAGATGAAAGACTAGTCTTCAACATAGATTACACCTCAACATAAAGAAAACAAAAATTCTCACAACTGGGCCAATAAGCAGCATCAAAATAAATGGAGAAAATATTGATATTGTCAGAGATTTCATTTCCTTTGGATCCACAGTCAACACCCGAGGAAGCAGCAGTCAAGATGTCAGATGTTATATTGCATTGGGCCAATCTGATGTAAAAGACCTCATTAACATGAGCAAAGATGTCACTTTGAAGACTGAAGTACACCTAACTCAAGCCATACTATTTTCAGTCATGTCATATGCATGTGAAAGCTGGACAATGAATGAGGAAGACCGAAGAAGAATTGATCCTGTTGAATTTGTGGTGTTGGCGAAGAATACTGAAAATACCATGGAGAGCTAGAAAAACAAACAAATATGTCCTGGAGGAAGTGCAACCAGAATGCTCTCTAGAAGTGAAAATGGCCAGACTTTGTTTCACCTGGTTTGGTCACTGTAATAGTTAAGGTTATGTGTCAACTTGGCTGGGCTTGGTTTTGAGTGACTGGGCAGTTGGATGTAGTTATTTCCCATGATGAGATTGGTAATCAACTCTATGGTGGAATCTATTGGAGCAGCTGAGGAGCTTCCTTAAGGATGTGGTCTACTTCCAGTATATAAGGAAAAGCATTGAGAAAGATCTCTGCAACTTTTTGGCATACTTGGACCCTACATGTAGCCAAGTCTTCATTCAGCAGCCTGCCATGTTTCCTGTGGATATTGGGACTGGCTGTGGACTTGAACTAGTGATCTGCCATGTTGTTTGATAATCTTGGAACTGTGCCATTTTGTTTGTCAATCTTGTATTAGTCAGCCTCAGCAGCCAGCAGCTGCCTGAGTTAAGAAAAGCCTCCAGCTCCAGTGGGCCTGGAGCAAGAGGCAGAGCTGAAGCCCAAGATTGAAGGGCTTTCACCCAGCCCCTAGAGTTTACACTTTGAACTCGGACTTCCAGCCTCCTAAACTGTAAGAAAGCAAACTCCTGTTTGTTAAGACCACCCACTTGTGGTATTATCTGTTACAGTGGCCCTAGATAACCAAAGCAGTCATGTTGTCAGAAGGAACCATTCCCTGGAGGATATCATGCTTGATAAATTAGAGGGTCAGCAAAAAGGGGAAGACTCTCAATGAGATGGATTGACATAATGGCTGCAATGATTAGCTCAAGCACATCAAGGACTGTGGGGATGGTGCAGGACCAGGCAGTGTTTCATTGTGTTGTACACAGGGTCACTATAAGTCAGAGCTGACTTGACGACACCCAACAACAACGTATATGAATTCACAAGCTAAATACATCATAAATCAATTCAGTTGTTGAATCAACTCCAACTCATGGTGACCCCGTATGCAACTGTGCTCCATAGTTTTCAGTGGATGATTTTTTTGGAGTAGATCACTGAACTTTTCTTCCGAGGCACCTCAGGGTAGATTTGAGCCTCCAGTTTTTCAGTTAACAAATGAGTACATTAATATTTACACCACTCAGGATTCCTTTTAATCCAAGGAGTGTAAAAGACAGAAATTATAAACCTGGTACTCTGAAAGGTATATCGATTCTTACTGCATTTCTTCTCCTAGACTCAATTGGGAATGATGTGTTTAACCATCTGACTTTTCTTATTACATGTCTAATGTTGATAACATTTATACACATTTCATTCTATTTCAGGGTGATTCTTGATCTTGATAATTAATGTTTAAATGTTCTTTGGAGAGTATTATAAAATATGCTTGTGCATTGACATACTTCTTTGCCATCTTTTATTTGAAACTATAGCCTTCCTTAGATAAAAAGATTTTCCAAATTCTAATCTTTGATTAGATGTAAATCAGAGGTTTTTGATATCATGTATTGGGTCTTTTGAGCCTATAATTTAGTAGGTTAGATAGATGGTAAATACAGTATTCTTTACAGAGAATTTGTGGCCTAGCCACCTTCTTATTTGCACAGTAAGTGGTTTGTGAAAGCCCTTCAAGGTAGATTTCATATTATATGGACTCAAGGAAGAGATTTTAGCATACAGGGAAGGTCACAGTGAGGAAGAAAGTACATGGGCTTTGTGCTCAGACAGACATGGGTTCATTTACTGGCTCTGGTAAATAAGGCTCAATTTACCTGAATGTTCCATCTTAACCATAGAAAATATGGTCCTGTACCAATTTTATAACTTTATCTGTAAAATGTACATTTTTCCAAATAATCTGTTTCCAGAAATTGCTAGCACTCTTGAGTTTATCATCAGCTGCTTTCTGCAAATTGATGTAAAAATTACTCTGTGTGTGTGTGTGTGTGTGCATGTTTCTCTAAAATTCAATTATTATTTTTATTGTTAGGTAACTTATTTATTTACCTCTAAATTAAGTTTAATTGTGAAAATTTAGTTTTTTGAGTAAATTAAAAATGCATAATATTTCAGTATATTAAATTTATCTGCACAAACTTGACAATTTGTCTCTTTGGTAATTTCCCTGGGTAGTAAAAAAAGTGAAGCACTGTCTACTAACTGAAGGTTGGAGGCACCCTGGAAGACAGGCCTGGCAATCTGCTTGTAAAAGATCACAGCCTTGAAAACCCTGTGGAGTCATCCTAGTCTGTACACAGGCAGTTGCCAGAAGTTGGAATGGACTCAAAGGCAACAGGCAACCAAAACAATACTCAATATCTTGATTTCCAGCAGCTGCAAGTGGGCTCTAGGCTAGGCAAGGGGTAAGAGCAGGGAGCTGGAGAGCACAGCGCACCCACACTAAGGTGTGGACAGAACCCTTTACTCCGTTTTTTCTTTTTTTTCTTCTTCCTGACCTCATCAAACACCAAACCATCAATACCTAAGTGCTCTTTGTGACAATTTTGAGTTATTTATTCTGTGTCTGGTTTTTGACAGCAGAAATAATGGTTTTAATGATAGATATTCATTTTCCCAGTAAGAAGGAAAGCATGGAAATGTAATGTTTTCCTTTAATTTATGAATGAATTATTATATGTTACTATGAATTATTTTGATTATTCTTACAATCTTTGATAATCATGCTTTATTCTTTGTCAACACATTGCACATTCCTGTTGACAAACTCCCTCTGGAAGATAGGCATCCATCTACTGAGTGGCATTCTATTTCCTTTTTTAGAAAATGACAGTGCATGTGACCTATTATGGACATTAACTATAAATGTAAGTAATAATGATAATGAGTTGCCCAGTTGAACATAGTATGTTGTTGCTGTTGTTAGGTGCCATCAAGTTGTCTCTGACTCATAGCAACCTAAGTACAACAGAACAAAACATTGCCCAGTCCTGGGCCAGCCCCATGACCCTTGCTATACCTGAGCCCATTATTGTAGCCACTGCATCAATCCATCTTGAGGGCCTTCCCCTTTTTGTTGATTCTCCACTTTACCAAGCATGATATCCTTCACCAGGGAATGGTCCCTTCTTACAACATGACCTAAATAGGTGAGACAAAGTCTGGCCATTCTCTCTTCCAAGGAACATTCCAGTTGCACTTCTTCCAGAACAGATTTGTTAGTTCTTTTAGCAGTCCATGGTACTGTCAGCATTCTTCACCAACACCAAAACTCAAAAGCATTGACTCTTCTTCAGTCTTCCTTTTTCATTGTCTAGCTCTCACATGCATATGAGGTGATTGAAAATATCATGGCTTGTGTTAGGCACACCTTAGTCTTCAAGGTGATATCTTTGCTCTTCAGCACTTGAAAGTGGTCTTTTGCAGCAGATTTGCCTAATGCTATACGTTGTTTGATATATTGACTGCTACTTCCATATATTATGATCCACACAACTGAATGCTTTTGCATAGTCAATAAAACACAAGTAAACATCTTTCTGGTATTTGCTTTCAGCCAAGATCCATCTGACATCAGCAATGATATCTCTCATTTCACATAGTATACTTATTTTTAGTATATTTTAAAAGTGTTTGCCTTTTAAATAGATAATGAAAGTGGAGTTTGGGTATTGGGCACATATGATTCCTGAATGATGGCATCATCTCCTTCATTACTAGCCATAGGTCTTGTGAGTTCATGCCTTCCAGGCCAGTGATCCTGATTATGTATACCAGACTGCTTATACACTGCCATTCTGTGACTTCTGCCTCCCCCATGAGCAAAGAGAACAAAAAAAGAATGGAATCAGGAAAGAAGGAGGAAGAAAGAAAAGAGGAGAGGAAAGAACCAGGGAAAGAGAAAAAGAAAGACAGGGCAGGCAGAACAGGACAGGACAGGAAAGAAAAGAAAGAAAGGTAAAGTCAGGGACACTTTCCATTTTTTTTTTTCTTATAGGCAGTGACTCCCTGTAAGAGCAGCATTCCCCTCGTGTCATGAAGAGATGGGAGTTGGCAGGCCAAGTCCCGCTCTCTGCTTGAACAGCTCACAAAGAGCCTGTGTGTACCACACTGGCGATCTAGTTCCTCTGTTTCATATGCCTCCTGTGAGATGGGGGGGGGGGACTCAAGAGGAGCTTGAAATGACTGATGATATTGTCATGCAGTATTGCTTTGGCTTGCACATTAAAAGCCATGTTTCTTTCTGCTGTGTCTCCTGCTCATCCCTGGAAAAGATTTTAAACTCCAGCAGGATAGCTTGTTAGATAACAAGTAAAATGGTGCAACTTACAAAGTAAATCCAATTTTCTTTGCATGAGATAAAATAAGAACCTGAAGATCCAAGTTCTCCTGCACCTCAGCTTCTTCTGCTATCCTTCTTGGGACTGATTGGGAAGCATTTATAGGGCTGGAAAAACTGATATTCTGTATTCTGTGTCTGTTCTATGTTTTCAGTATTATGTTGTTGTTGTTGTTGATATGTGCTGTCGAGTTGGACTCAACTCATAGTGACCCCTCCTTGGGTTTCAAGGCAGTATCACTATAGAAGTAGATTTCCCATGAACTGCTTAATGCATTATTAAATATATGGACTTCAGCTATTCTTATGTTTCATGAATTAATTTATTATTTAAAACAATTTATGACTTTTACCAAATTTAGGAAAGAAGTGGATTTTTAGGGAGAAGAGTACAGAAGAACTTATTTGAAAATGTAAATTTGGGATGATGTCAAACTCTGCATAGGTCTGACTGTGCTCAGAGCAGTGGGCATTTTCTGAGGATTGATGAGCAGCTAGGAAGAGTTGATGGTCCTTGGCTGAAATTTGGGCCATTAACTCCAACCAGTCATTAATGGCCTAGAAATGTCCTGGGCTGAGGTCATTATTGCTATTATAAGCTGAATTAATGCCCTGTTCTTTAGCCAATAAGATTATTTGAATTATCTTTATTCTCCATTCAATATATAATTATAAAAATGTACCGGAGTCAATCAGAAAGGATGATAGATTAATCACATGCAAAATTGCATTTTAAATGAATTGTTTTTGATTCATACAGCTACCTACAGCATTTGGATGGTTGATTTCTCAGTGTTGGCATTTATCAAAGTTGATTGCTATCCTGTACCCCTGATCCCCCAACCCTACTTCCTACCATGGGTTAATAGTCAAGAAATAAGTACATTGAACTAAATCTTTAATTCACAATATTCAATTTTCTGGAAGCTGTCAACATGCAATAATTTGAATTTCAAAGGACAGGTATGAGGATAGCATAGTGGGTAGGTATGCTGTGATAGTGTAAATCCATGGAAAAAGCTGCATAAAATGTAAATTATATTATAGCATTTAACTTCATACTCTACTTTGCAGTTTACAATTATTTTCACATTACAATTATTCAATTAAATTATTTCATTATCTAGTTTTATTCTTTTAGTAACACTTTCAGTTAAGGTTGGAAGACAATATTATTTTCATTTTATATATGAGAAGACTCAGATCTATAGTTAAGTGACTTGCTTTATGCAGCATTGTTATAGATCACCAGAACTATCCTCAATCCAACCTTATTTCCCTAGTACTAGTACCAAAACTTTATTATTTTATTCGTTTGTTCTTTTAAGTTGCATACTAGTAGCGACTCAGTGGGGGAGCTCTGGTGGTGTAGTACCTAAGACATTTGACTGCTAACCAGTAGACTGGCATTGCAAATCCACCAGACACTCCTTGGAAGGAAGATTGGTCAACCTACTTCCGTAGTGATAATCAAACCAAACCAAACTCACTGCCTGGGAAACCCAAGGAGAAGTCTCTGAGTCAAATTGACTCGATGGCAGTGAATTTGTTTTTTTTGTGACTCAATACTACTAATAAATATTGTGATGGTTTAAATGCCATTTTTTCAAGGTATTTCCAAGTTCTTTAAAGGAAGAATGATACAGAGAGATCAAACCATATGTTGTAGTTGTTGTTAGGTGCTGTCAAACCATATAGCATTTGATTACTTGATGAGAAAACCAATTAATTTTTAAAGTTTCTTAGGGTATGCATGTTGTACAGTCTTCCTCTATGTCTTGGGTTCCTCTGGAGTCTCCTTTGTCAGACAGCCCACACATAGCAGGAAAAGTTTTGTAAATAGTTGAGCTGGTTATTCATTACCTTTATGGGTGGCAGATTGTTTCCCACTCCCTCTCCTATTTGGTCATGGATGGCAAGAGTTATTTGTCTTTTGTTTCTTTTTAGATGCCTATGATTTTCTGAGATTTGGTTCATTTATGTTACTTTTTGTCTTCAATTTTTTGATGCATTTCAAAAATACCTGTATTTATGTAGCTTTGTTTTTGTTACAAGTATGCATCATTTATTTTTAACTCAAATTTACTAATGGCAAAATAAGCTTTGCTCTTATACTTGAAAAGACATGCTTTCTCTGAGTGAAACAATAGCAGTAAACCAAATAGTAATGATTGTGTTGAAAGAGATTTTGAAGAAAATAAATTTTTATACCAACTTCACTCATGTTAAATTGGAAAATATTCTCTCTTATGTGATAATACAGAAGCGGATCATAAATAACTGATATTGCATGCAGAAGCATGATTGTTATCACAGTAAAATTCTGTTGAGAATGAGTTTCTGTGAGATAAGAAAACTATTTTGTCCCAGGTTTTTAGAGATGTGAATTGAACATTAGACTTGCTTATTTGTCTGATATGTTTGGTGTTTTTAATGATCTTGTTGCTTTCACACAATGAAGAAATACAACTCATTTTTTCTTTAGCAGATAGAATCAAGGGCAAATATAAACTTAGAAGATTGGAAAAAAGAGTTTCTACAGATAATTAGGGCATGTCCATAATTAAACAACAGTTATCAATGAAATAAGTCATGATTTTGATTTTGTATTTGTACAAAAATTCACTTATATCATAAAAATATATAGCATATTTAACTATAACTTTATAGAACAACCTGTCAGATTGGTAATTTATGAAAGGTTAAATGTGAATTTTGAAAATACAACATCAGGGGGAGTTCCAGCAAGATGGCAGAATAAACAGACAAGCTACACAGATCCTCTCCAACAAAGCAATGAGAAACCAATTGAAACTGATACAGAAAATGATCCTAGAACCCTGGGATTTGAAGGCAAGGATAAAGTGGATTAAATACCAACCAGTGGAAGAACCTGAATGAAAACCGTGAGTAAGGAGACAAACAGAGCTGTGGACTGACAGCTTTCCTGAGGGCACAGCCACTTTGAAAATATCCTGGCAGCAACCTACGATTCAGCTCTGTTCACTAAAGACTGCTTGGACAAGGATTACATTAGTGCCTGCCCCCCACAGTTTAGTTTTTGATTGTTTGTTTTTGTTTCAAATTATTATTTTTAGCTTACTCCTTGCTTCCTTTTTTTTCCCCTTTCCTGTCCCTGATTCTTTTTTTTTTTTTTTTTTAATCTTTCTTTCTCCATATTTCCTGGTTCCCCCTGTCCCCTCTTTTTTAAATTTCTTTTGATTCTTCCTATTTTTTTGTTTATCCTTTTGCAATTTCTCCAATTTTTTCTTTATTATTCTTTTACTCTTTCTCTTTTCTCTTGTTCCCCCCTCCAAGATACTGAGGCTTTTTTTCCCTCTATTATTTTCTCATTATCTTTCTTTTATTATTTTTTACTATATTTTCAAATTTTTTCCCATGTGTTGCAATTTTTTTTTGTTTTGTTTGATGATTGTTCCTGTTTATGTGGTTTGAGGTTTTTGTTCTCTTTCTGTTATTTCTTTCATTTTCTTTTTTTGTCTAACTGTGTGGAAGACAGCAACTGTTCCAACCCAACCCAATCATACCTGCAGCTCTTGCCGCCCCACACATTGACTGTGGCCCACCATTTTTCTTTTGCACCAACTGACCAATGATAGAAAGTGGCCAATACCAACTCAATTTACCCTCAACTGCTCCTTACTAACAGCTAACAGAGATATCTGCACACCTTCTCATTCTCTTTCACACATTAAGCATAAATATAACACCACCACAAGGTCTCAGAAACAACACACCAGCACAATACACACAAAGAAGCAAGATAAAGCAGTAGGAAGGGGTCAAGATACAAACTCAAAAAACATCTTTGATGAAGAAGCAGCATTGAAACTCCCTGATAAAGAGTTCAAAAGAATTATATTGGTGTACCTTCAGTGGACTGAGAGAAAGATCAAGGAAAACGCTGACAAAATTAATGAAAACACAGACAAAACTCTAGAACAATTTAGGAAAAAAATACAAGAACAAATTGACAAAATAAACAACAACAAAAAAAGTAGAATCTATACAAAAACAACAAATAGAAATCCAAAAGATTAATGCCAAGATTTCAGAAAGAGATAACACATTGAAGGAGCAAAGACTAGAATCGAATCAATGGTAGACAGAATTAATAAGATTGAAAAAAAATACCTCAGTACTACTTTATAAAGGGCTCAACCAGACAAAAGATCAAAACAAAATGTAGAAAGCCTAAGATACATGTGGGATACCATCAAGAGGAATAACACAGGTGTAATCAGAATTCCAATCCAATGATACTGAAGGAGGAAGTCAAAGCTGCAATGAAGGAATTGGCGAAGAACAAGGCTCCGGGAATTGATGGAATACCGATTGAGATATTTCAACAAACGGATGCCCCATTGGAGGCACTAACTTGGTTATGCCAAGAGATTTGGAAGACAGCTACCTGGCCAACTGACTGGAAGAGAGCCATATTTGTATCCATTCCAAAGAAAGGTGATCCCACAGATTGTGTAAATTATACAACCATATCATTAATATCACACGCAAGTAAGATCTTACTGAAGATAATTCAAAAACGTTTGCAGCAGTATATTGACAGAGAACTTCCAGAGGTGCCAGCTGGATTCAGAAGAGGACGTGGAACAAGGGATATCATAGCTGTTGTCAGATGGATCTTGGCTCAAGGCAAAGAATACCAAAAAGATGTTTACTTTTGTTTTCTTGACTATGAAAAAGCATTCAATTGTGTGGATCATGACAAATTATGGATAACATTGAGAAAAATGGGAATTCCCAAACACTTGATTGTACTCATGAAGATCCTGTACCTTGACCAGGAGGCTGTTGTTCTAGCAGAACAAGGGGACATGCATGGTTTAAAATCAGGAAGGGAGTGCGTCAGAGTTGTATCCTTTTCCCATACTTATTCAATCTATATGCTGAGCAAATAATGCAAGAAGCTGGACTATATGAAGAAGAATGTACAATCAGGATTGGAGGAAGAATCTTTAACAACCTGAGATATGTAGATGATACAACTTTGCTTGCTGAAAGTGAGGATGACATGAGACACTTACTGATGAAGTTTGAAGAATACAGTCTGCAGTATGGATTATGTCTCAACATAAAGAGAACAAAAATCCTCACAACTAGACCAATGAGCAGCATCACAATAAATGGAGAGAAGATTGAGGTTGTCAAAGAATTCACATTGTTTGGTTCTACAATTTATGCCAATGGAAGCAGCAGTCCGGACATTAGACGATATGTAGCGTTGGGAAAGTCAACTATGAAGGAACTCTTTCAGGTGCTGAGGAGCAAGGATGTCTCCTTGAGGACTAAGGTGCACCTGACAGAAGCCATGATATTTCCAATTGCCTCATATGCATGTGAGAGCTGGACAATGAATAAGGAAGACTGAAAAAGAGTTGATGCTTTTGAGTTGTGGTGCTGGCAAAGAATGCTAAAAGTACCATGGACTGCTAAAAGAACTAACAGATCTCTTCTGGAGGAATTATGCCCAAAATGCTCCTTGGAAATGAGAATGGCCAGACTTTGTCTCACCTATTTTGGTCATGTTGTCAGAAGGGACCATTCCTTAGAGAAGGATGCCATGCTTGGTAGGGTGGAGGGTTGATGAAAGAGGGGGAGGCCTTCAACGAGGTGGATTGACACAGTGGCTGTAATGATGGGCTGAAGTATAGCAGGGATCGTGGGGCTGGCATGGGATCGGGTAGTGTTTCATTATGCTGTGCATGGGGTCAATATGAGTCGAAAATGAGTTGATGACACCTAACAACAAAAACAATCAGAATTCCAGAACAGGGCAATTGTCAAATATTTATTGAAAGAAAATTTCCCTAATATGATGAAATATATTATATTATATTATACACACACACACACACACACATAAACACACTCATCCATTCGAGAAGTTCAACAAACCCCAAACAGGTTAGAGCCCCCCCAAAAAAAATCTCCAACACGTATCATAATCAAGCTCCCCAAAACCAAAGACAAAGAAAGAATCCTGAAAGCAGCATGGAAAAAATGTAAAGTTACCTGTAATGGGCAACCAATAAGACTAAGCTCTGATTTCTCAGCAGAAACCATGCAGGTAAGAAAGCAATGGAATGATATATAATAAACCCTAAAAGAAAAAAAAAAAAAAATCTCCAGTCAAGAATTATACCAGCATAACTGTCTCTCAAGGAGCTCTGGTAGCATAGTGCCTAAGACATTTGACTGCTAACAAGAAGGCTGGCAGTTCAAACCCACCAGCTACTCCTCAGAAGGAAGATGAGGCAATCTACTTCCATAGTGATACTGCCTTGGAAACCCAAGTAGCAGTCACTATGAGTTAGGTTAATAGAATTGAAAAGACAAATAGATGACTCCACAGTAATAGTAGGAGACTTTAATACAACATTTTCAATAAAAGATAGAGCAACTGGAAAAAAAAAAAAAAAAAAAAAAACTCAACAAAGATGCAGAAGAACTAAACAATACAATCCACCAACTTGACCTTATAGACATCTATGGAGCAATTAGGCCAACAAGAGCAAAATACATGTTTTTTTCCACACACGTGAATATTCTCCAGAATAGACCATATATATATCCAGCCACAAAGAAAACATCAATAAATTAAAAAAACATTGAAATACTGCAGAAAATCTTTTCAGATTACAATGCTACCAAATTACAAATCAACAATAGGAAGACCAATGGAAAAAGAAGAAAAGCATAGAAACTGAAAAATACACTCCTTAAAAATGACTGGGTAATATAAGAAATAAAAAATGAAATTAAAAAATTCCTTGAATCAAATGAGCATGAAAACATAACATATCAAAATCATTGGGACAGGAAAAGCAGTGATCAGAGGGCAACTTATTGCAATTGATACACACACTCAAAAAGGAAGAAAGAATCAAAATCAACACCTTAAACCAAAATCTCTAACAATTAGAAAAAAGACCAACAAAAGTCCTACCCTCATAAAAAGAAAAGAAATAATAAAGATTTGAGCAGAAATAAATGAAACAGAAAATAGAAAGACAACAGAAAATATCAACTAGACTAAAAGTTGGTTCTTTGAAAGATTAATAAAATCAACAAACCACTGGCAAACTTAACAAAGAAAAAGAAGGAAAAGATGCAAACAACACCCAGAGGAAATAAAATTGATGAAGTCACAACAGAGCAAACAGAAATAAAAAGAATAATATCAGGATACTATAAAGAACTGTGTTATTGTTGTTTTTATGTGCCGCCATGTCAGACCCAACTCATAGTGACCCCTCCTTGGGTTTCTGAGGCAGTATCACTATGGAAGTAGATTGCTACATCTTTCTTCTGAGGAGTGACTGGTGGGTTTGAACCACCAGCCTTCTGGTTAGCAGTCAAATGCTTTAGCCACTTTGAAAACCTAGAAGAAATGGACAGATTTCTAGAAAGACTCCAGTTTCCTAAACTAACACAGACTGAGGCAGAAAATCTAAACAGACCCAAAAGAAGAAATTGAACAGGTCATAAAAAAAAAGTTAACAATAAAACAAAGTACTGGCCCTGATGGTTTCACTGGAGAATTCTATCATTCCTTCAGAGAAGAACTGATACCAGTCCTACTCAAACTATTCCAAAACATAGAAAAAAGATGGAATCCTCCCAAATTCATTTTATGAAGCAAGCATAGCCTTGATACCCAAACCAGGCAAAGACTTCACTAGAAAGGAAAATTAAAGACCAATATCCCTTGTAAAGGAGCTCTGGTTGCATAGTGCCTAAGGCACTTGACTGCTCACCAGAAGGCTGGCAGTTCAAACCCACCAGCCACTCCTTGGAAGGAAGGTTGGGCAATCCTACTTCCATAGTGATACTGCCCAGAAACCCAAGGAGGGGTCGCTATGAGTTGGGACCAACTCGACGCAACAACAACAACAACATCCCTTATAAATACAGATGCAAATATCTTCAACAAAATTCTAGCCAATAGAATCCAACAATATATCAAAGAAATGATAATCATGACCACATGGAATTCATATCAGATATGTAAGGTTGGTTCAACATTAGAAAAACAATCAACCTAATACATAACATAAGTAAAATAAAGGAAAAGAATCACATGCTCATATCAAGCAATGCAGAAAAGGCATTTGACAAAATCCAACACCCATTCCTGATAAAAAACTCTCAGAAAAATAGGAATAGAAGGGAAATTCCTCAACATAATAAAGAGCAAATATGCAAAGCTAATAGCCAACATTATTCTCAATGGAGAGGCACTGAAACTGTTCTTCCTGTGAACAGAAACCAGACAAGGATGTACTCCATCTCCACTTTTATTCAACGTTGTATTGGAAGTCTGAGCCAGGGCAATAAGGCAAGAAAGGGAAACCAAAGCTATCCAAATTGGAGGAAGTAAAGTTATCCCTATTTCCAGATAATATGATCCTATACATAAAACACACTAGACTCAGCAAGAAAACTGCCAGAACTTATTGAAAGATTTAGCATAGTAGCAGGATACAAGATCAACATTCCAAAACCAGTTGAATTTCTCTACACCAGCAAAGAGGTTGAGGAAGAGAAAATAAGGAAATCAATAGCATTTTATAGTAGCGGCCAAAAGGTTAAATTAATTGGGAATAAATCTTTCCAGGAACACAAAAGACCTATACAAAGAAAACTACAAAACACTACTTCAAGAAACTATAAGAGACATACATAAATGGAAGAACATTACCTGCTCATGGGTAGGAAGATTGAACATTGTGGAAATGTCAGTACTAACCAAAGCAATCTATGCATTCAATGCAATTCTGATCCAGATTCCATCTACATTCTTCAAAGACATAGAAAAAACAATTACTAATTGTATATAGGAAGGAAAAAGACCTCAGAAAAACAAAATATTATAAAAGAAGAACAAAGTAGGAGGTCTCACACTCCCAAATCTCAAAACCTACTATACAGCCACTGTATTGTCAAAACAGCCTGGTATTGGTATGATGAGAGACACATAGACCAGTGGGACAGAATTTAGAGTCCAGAAATAGATCCGTTGACCTAAGATCAGTTGATCTTTGACAAAGGGCCAAAATCCATTAAATGGAAAAGAGATAGTCTCTTCACAAATGATGCTGGCTCAACTGGATATCTAGTTACAGAAGACTGAAACAAGATCCATATCTCACACCATACACAAAAATGAACTCTAGATGGATCAAAGACTTCAAAGTGAAACCTAAAACTATAATATTTATCCACCCCCCCAAAAAAATAGGGATCCTTTGGTAAGATGATGGATTAGGCAGAAAGACTGCAAAGCCCATCTTCAACAAAGAAAAGGGAAACCAATTAACACAGACACAGAAGATAATCCTGGACCCCTGAGCCTTGAAAAGAAGAATATAGAAGTAAACTAAACCCCAACTAGAAGAAGAATTTGCATGAAAATACCAAAAAAGAGGACACTCGGAGCTGTGGTCTGACAGCTATCCTGAGCAATCCTGACAGCACAGACAGCTTGGAGATTCCCGAGTGGTGGTAGAACCTAAGAATTAACCTAAAAATCAGCCTTGCTACCCAGGGACTGCACGGAGGACTGCTCTAGTGGCTGGGGAATAAACGGAGAAGCAGCAAAGAGAAAGGCAGGCTGAGCTATGGACTTTTGCCTGTCCAGAGGGCACCATTTTGAATGTTTACAATCAGCATGATCATTTTGGATATTTAAAGAGACAGTGCTCTCTGAGATTCCAGGGGCTTAAGAACAGGTTCTGCTTGCCAGCAACCCCAAGGACTCTCTGGAACTGCACGACTGAAAAGGTGTGGCATTCTTCTTGTTACTCTTATACCCCACACCCACTTGGTGAACAGAGGTCTGGCCATCCCTCAGTCCCACCCACCTTCTGGGCGCGCAGGAACTCCATCCCAGTCTGAGTGTTCAGAAGGAGCCTGAGTGCCCTGCCTTGTCTTCCACCGATTTTTTTTCTCTTTTTCTCTTTTTATTTATTTATATTTTTTTTCTTTCTTATTTCTGGTCTTTAGTTTGCTTGTATTTGTCTACTTTGAAACTACTATTATTATTTCTTTTGTCCTTTCTGCTACTATTTGTTATTCTTCCCCTCCCAAGTCCTAGCTTTCAGCTTTTTTCTTTTCCCTGTTCCTGGTTGAAAAAAATTTTCCCCCCTTTTTCTCATGGTTAACCCTGTTCCTTGTTTTTCTTTTTGCATTTCTCCCATTTTTTCTTCATTATTCTCCTTCTCTACCTTTTTTCTATTAGTGCCCTATCACCAGATATTGTACGTTTTCTTGTTTTTTTCTTCCTCTTTTTCCTTTTTTCTTTCTTTGGTAACTGTTCCTGTGTGATTACATGGTGTGTTTTTTGTCCATGTGATTTTACTTTTTTGATGATTATTCAATTGTAATTTTTGTCTAACTAAGTGGGAGACAGCAAAAGTTCCATAAGACACAACTACACCCACAACACCTGCAATGTCACTTATTGAGCGAGAGCCACCACCTCCTTCTCCACCAAAGGACCAATGATAAAAAACACACCAAGAAAAGCCTGAGTCACCCTTGGCTGCTCTTCACAAAGTTAACAGAGATTTAAATACAACAATGCCATGATGTTTTGGTGACAAAAGACCATCTCAGTCCACACAAAGAATCAGGATAAAGTGGTAGGAACAAGGGAGCAGGATACAGACCCAAAACACATCCCTGAAGAGGAAGCAGAATTGGAACTCTCTGATAAGGAATTAAAAAGAATTATATTTAAGTTATCTTCAAAGGATTGAGAGACAGACCAAAGAAAACACAGAAAAAAAACCTTAGAAGAATTTTGGAAGAAAATACAAGAACAGAATGACAAAATAAATGAAAAATTAGAAATGATTCTAAATCTACAGATAGAAATCCAGAAGATTAATACTAAATTGTCAGAAATAGATAACACATTGG
>NW_006921799.1:553512-554262 GCF_000298275.1 Orycteropus afer afer
GATAGACGATCAACATCTAAAAACGGTTAGATTCCTCTACACCAGCAAAGAGATTGCTGGAAAAGAAATAAGGAAATCAATACCATTTACAATGTCATTGTTGTTGTTGTTGTTGTTATGTGCCATCAAGTCGGACCCGACTCATAGCGACCCCTCCTTGGGTTTCCGGGACAGTATCACTATGCAAGTAGATTACCCCATCTTCCTTCCAAGGAGTGGCTGGTGGGTTTGAACCGCCAGCCGTCTGGTTAGCAGGCAAGTGTCTTAGCCAAAATCAATACCGTTCTCAATAGCTACCAAAAAAATAAAATACTTGGGAATAAATCTTACCAGGGACACAAAAGACCTCTACAGAGAAAACTATAAAAAGCTATTCAAGGAACCATAAGAGATCTACATAAATGGAAGAAGATTTCATCCTTCTGGATATGAAGATTGAATATTGCAAAAATGTCAATTCTACCCAAAGCATTCTATACATTCAATGCAATCCCAATCTATATCTCATCAACATTCTTTAGGAATATGGAAAAAAACAATCACTAACTTTATACGGAAAGGAACGACACCTTGGATAAGCAAAGCACTATTAAAGGAGAAGAAGAACAAAGTAGGAGGTCTCACACTACTGGGTCTCAAAGACTACTCTATAGCTACAGTAGTCAAAACTGCCTGGTATTGGTTTAATGACAGATACAAAGACCAATGGAATAGAATTGAGAACCCAGAAATAGATCCATCGACCTATAG
>NW_006921799.1:554798-555979 GCF_000298275.1 Orycteropus afer afer
CTGACAAGGGACTTATCTCTAGAATTTATAGAAAACTCCAACACCTCAATAACAAAAAGACAAACAATCCAATAAAAAAAATGGGCAGAAGACATGAATAGACACTTCACCAAAGAGGATATTCAAGTGCCCAACAAACATATGAAGAAATGCTCACAATGATTATCTATTAGAGAGATGCAAATCAAACAACAATAAGATACCATCTTGTTCCAGCATTAGTAGCAAAGTTCAACAAGACAGAAAATAACAAATACTGGGGAGGTTGTGGAGAGATTGGGATTCTCATACACTGCTGGTGGGACTGTAAAATGGTACAACCATTGTGGAAAGCAGAATGGTGATTCCTTCAAAAGTTGGAATTAGAAATACCATTTGACCCAGGCATTTCATTACTAGGTATATACCCTAAAGAAGTGAGAGCCATGACAAGAACAGATATATGTACACCCATGTTCATCACAGCACTGTTTACAATAGCCAAAAGATGGAAGCAACCTAGGTGTCCATCAACTGAGTAATGGATAACCAAACTATGGTACATACACACAGTGGAATACTATGCTAAAGAATAATGTAGAATCTGCAAAACACAGCATAATGTGGATGACCTTGGAGGACATTATGCTAAGTGAAATAAGTCAGTCACAGAAAGACAAATATTTTATTTGTCTGTTATTGTAAAAGTCAAGGAAAGTTTTATCTATAGAAGGAAATTTTCTCTGTTGGTTACCAGGGGTGGGATGGGAGGGGAATGAATGCTGTTAGATAGATAGAGATAAGTATTGATTTGGGTGAAGAGAAGGGCAATATACCAAATGTGAGTGACCAATATGGTGGCACTGAGGAAGAGAAAGACATAGAGAGGTACATGGGAGGTACAGACAACCAAGATGAACCCTTTTGCACATACAGTACTACATTGTCAGTGAAGGCAAACATAGGTATACGGGTGGATAGATGGGTGGACAGGCTGAACTATTAGGTCTATCTATGAAGTGAGGAGTGTATGCAAAAACATGTATAGGGTTGGCAGACAATGATCCTATAAGTTTATGTGAATGATCAGAATTCCCAGGTATATAGTAGAGCTGACAAGGAGTAAGGTTGTAGTTACTTCTTGGTCACAGCCAGCTACCCAGAGGGACTGAGCAGTTGAACCTGTGGGCTTGGGACCATAG
>NW_006921799.1:556730-559014 GCF_000298275.1 Orycteropus afer afer
TGTGTGAACTGCTGTATGGAAAGTGAATTTGCTCTGTAAATTTTCACCCAAATCACAAAAAAGGGCCCTAATTTATGGCATAAGTAGGCTATCAATCATAAACCAAGATCCCAAACAACAGAAGATAAAATAGACTATTGGGACCTTCTAAAAATTAATTTCTAATGTGCATCCAAAGACTTCTGTAAATGAGTAAAAAGAGAATTTACAGAATGGGGGAAAAAATTGGCAAAGATACCAGACAAAGACTTATCACTAAAATTTATAGAAAACTCCAACACCTAAACATCAAAAAGACAAAAAATCCAATTAAAAATGTAAGAAGACATGAACAAACACTTCACCAAAGAAGATATTCAGGCAGTCAACAAACACATGAAGAAATGTTCACCATCGTTAGCTATTAGAGAGATGCAAATAAAAACAACTATGAAATACTATGTCAACTCAGCATTAATAGCAAAGTTCAGCAAGTCAGAAAATAAATCCTGCTGACTGTGTGGAGAGATTGAGACTGTCATATACTGTTGGTGGGACTAAAATCATACAACCACTGTGGAAATCAGTGTGGCAATTCCTTAGAAAGTTGGAAATAGAAATACCTTTTTAGGCTGGCAAGATGGCGGACTAGGTAGAAAGACTGCACAGACCCTCTTCAACAAAGAAAAGGGAAACAAGTAACACAGACACAGAAGATAATCCTGGACCCCTGGGCCTTGAAGGGAAGGATGTAGAAGTGGACTAAACCCCAACTAGCAGAAGAATTTGCGTGAAAATACCAAAAAAGGAGACAGATGGAGCTGCAGTCTGGTAGTGATCCTGAGCGAGCCTGACGGCACAGACAGCTTGGAGATTCCCAAGGGTGGCAGGACCTAAGAATTAACCTAAAAATCACCCTGCTAGCCAGGGACTGCACTAAGAACTGTGAACAGTCACTGGGGAACAAATGGAGAACGTGAAGAGAAAGGTGGGCTGAACTGTGGACTTTTGCCGGTCTGGAGGACACTGCCACTTTGAAGGTTTAAAAAGCAGCTTGACTATTTTGGATATTTAAAGAGACAGCGCTCTTGCAGATTCCTGGGGCTTAAGAACACTTTCTGCTTTCTAGCAACCCCAAGTATGCTCAGGACTGCAATACTGACAAGGTGCCACATTCCTCTTGTTACTCTTACACCCCACACCCGCTTGGTGAATGGAGGTGTGGTCACCCCCCACTCCCACCTACCTTCTGGGCCCACAGGAACTCCATCACAGTCTGTGTGCTCAGGTGGAGCCTGGGTGCCCTGCCCTGTCCTCCACCATTTTTTTTTTCCCTTTTTTTTATTATTATTTTTTTTTTTTTTCTTTTTCGCTTTCTTTTTTCTGGTGATTAGTTTGCTTGTATTTGTCTGTTTTAAAACAACTAATATTATTAATACTTTTGTCTTTTTTATTATTATTTTTAATCTTCCCCTTCCAGGTCCTAGTTTTTTTTTTTTCCTTTTCGCTTTCTTTTTTCTGGTGATTAGTTTGCTTGTATTTGTCTGTTTTAAAACAACTAATATTATTAATACTTTTGTCTTTTTTATTATTATTTTTAATCTTCCCCTTCCCAGGTCCAAGTTTTCAGCATTTTTTCTTGTCCCTGTACCTGGTTGAATTTTTTTTTCCCCCACTTTTTTTCTTATGGTTAACCCTGTTCATTGATTTTCTTTTTGCATTTTTCCCATTTTTTTTCATTTATTATTCTCCTCTATTTTTTTCCTTACTGCCCTATCCACAGATATTGCAGGTTTCTTGTTTTTTCTTCTTTTTTATACCTTTTTTTCTTTTTTTATTTACTGTTGCTGTGTGATTACATGGTGTGTTTTTCATCCATGGGCTTTTAGTTTTTTGATAGTCATTCAATTGTAATTTGTGTCTAACTGACTGGGAGACAACAACAGTCCCCATAAGACACAACTACACACACAGCTCCTTCAACTTCACTTACTGAGCGAGAGCCACTATCTCTTTCTCCACCAATGCACCAATGATAAAAAACCATCAAGAAGAGCTTGAATCACCCTTGGCTGTTCTTCACAAACAGTTAACAGAGATCTAAATACACCATGATGCCTTGGAAACAACAGACCATCACAGTCCACACAAAGAAGCAAGATAAAGTAGTAGAAACAAGAAAGCAGGATATAGACCTAGAACACATCCCGGAGGAAGAAGCAGCATTGGAACTCTCTGATAAGGAATTCAAAAGAATTATCTTCAGGTATCTTCAAAGGATTGAGAGAAAGACCAAAGAAAACAC
>NW_006921799.1:560185-561281 GCF_000298275.1 Orycteropus afer afer
AAAAAAAATATATATATATATATAGAAACCAAAGTTTATTAGTGGTTACCAGGGGTAGGAGGGAGGGGTAATGGGAAGCTTTTGTTTGTGGGGCATTGAGTTTATGCTAATGGTGGTGGAATATTTTGGAAAAGGATATCAATAATGGTAGCACAACATGAAAAATGTCATCAATGTCCCTGAGCTGTAAATGGGGAATTTGTTATGTTGACAAATGTCTTGTTGTATATGTTTTCACCACAATAAAATTCAAAATAAAGAAAAAGTAAATAAAAAAATAGAAAAAAAAAATACCATTTGACTCAGCAATACCATTACTAGGTATGTATCCTAAAGAAGTGAGAAGCAGGACGTGAATAGATACATGCACACTCATAATCATCGTAGTACTATTCCCACTAGCAAATAGATGGAAACCACCTAAGTTCCCATCAACCAAGAAATAGATAAGCAAACTGTGGTACATATGCAAGATGGAATACTATTCAACCCTAAAGAATAATGTAGAATCTGCAAAATAATGAGTCACAAGGATGAATTGGAGGACATTATGGTCAGTGAAATAAGTCAATCACAGAAATATTTATTAGTCCACTATTGTCAAAGATCAAAAACAGGTTTATACATGGAAGGAAACTTTCTTTGTTGATTACTAGGAATGGGAGGGGAGAAGAGGGAAAATTTCTAGGTAGGTAGAAAAAAAAAAAATAGAAACCAAAGATTATTAGTGTTTACCTGGGGTAGGAGGGAGGGGGAAAGGGGAAGCTTTTGTTTGGGGGCACTGAGTTTATTCTAATAAAACCAAACAAAACTAAACTTACTGCAGTGGAGTCTGGTCTGACTCTTAGCAACCCCTCCTTGGGTTTCTGAGGCCATATCACTCTGGAAGTAGATTGTCCAACCTTCTTTCTGAGGATTGGCTGGTGGGTTTGAACTGCCAGCCTTTTGGTTAGCAGTCAAATGCCTTAGGCACTACACCACCAGAGCTCCCTTATTCTAATAGGTTGTGGAAAATTCGGAAAAGGATAGCAATAATGGTGACACAATAGGAAAAATGTAATCAATGACCCTGAAAAAATGACAATATCACTTCTTT
>NW_006921799.1:567813-593037 GCF_000298275.1 Orycteropus afer afer
CATCTTCAACTATCACACTAGGCTACTCCTCAGAAGGAAGATGGGGCAATCTACTTCTGTAGTGATACTGCCTTGGAAACCCAAAGAGGGGTCGCTATGAGTCAGGGCCGACTCGACAGCAAGTAACAACAACAGGATACCCAAGGAAGGGTCACTATGAGTCAGATCCAACTCCAGGGCAGTGAGTGTTTTTAGACAAGTAGCATTGCTGACAATCTAATGTCAATTAGATAAATGAACAATGAAGAGACAAGCTTAATTGTAAAATTAAAAACTTTAAATATTAATATACATAGTGTTCCTTCAATGTGTGAATATGAGTGTTTCATATGGGGAATCACTATTTCAATCATACTTTTTATTTAGTTATGATGACAGAATGACAAAAAGTTATGAGTCTAATAGTATCTTTACATTCTAGTTGCCTGTATACACAATTTCAATGAAAACGTTGTACAATTTTTATAACTCTATTCTTATTTTTTTTCTCTGTCATGATTGCTCTAAATATCTATCTATCTGTCATTTTTTGTTCATTGAAGCTAATGATAAAACATTTGGGCTTAAATTTTGTGTATTTTCTTTTTCCTTTTAATTTTCTAACAATTTATTTTTATTGTACTTTACAAAAGTGTTATTTGAGAATGGCTGAAATATGAAAAGGAAATATTGTTTCTTCACCACAGATAGTTTGCAAAGTGTCATTGTAAAGCACGGTTAAAAATTTTCAAAATTAAATATTGGCTGTCATTTCAGCTATTATTCAATTACTCTTGTTCAATTGCTTCCTGGCTTTTGAACAATGCATTTTAATGTCTTCATGTCTGAAAGATTTGTTTTCAATAAATGCAATTCAATAAAAGCTTCAAAACTTGTATTTGATACTTCATTCACTGAGTATTTTGATTACAGATTATCATATGATTTCTAACAAAATATTGCTGATATTCAGAGGACACACTTGCAAAATTTTCAGTATCATTTTAGGACACTTAATTAATTAAAAATAATAAATTCTCCAGATTCTCAAATATACTAAAATCTAATTGACAATGGACAGAAAAAGAGATAAAGCACATATTATCATGTTGATGTATTTATATTATATTCATTGTAGTAACAAAAAATTTGTAGTTTAGTTGTTCTGTGTGCATGTGACGGTATTTGTAAATATGAATAGCTACAACTTCTATTTCAGTGGGCTGAATATCAAACAATATTTGATACAATTTTGAATTATGTATGCACTATAATAATTCCAAGTACATTTTTTCATAGGTTTCTTCATTTATTATATACATAATAAATGTATATTTATTATAATATATATAATACATAAACTGGCTCTGTTAAACTATTTTCAAAGTTTTATTTCTGTTAATGGAGTCAATATACTAGCAGCTCTTGCTTTATTTGTATATGTATAAGAAAACCTGGGATCAAAAATGATTTAAATTAATTTAGAAGAAAATATTTTGGTCTAATTGAAAAAGTGTTCTTCACTAAGTGAAATCAACTCTCTGTTGTTGTTATGTGCCATCGAGTTGGACCCGATTCATAGCAACCCCTCCTTGGGTTTCCAAGGCAGCATCACTACAGAAGTAGATTGCCCAACCTTCCTTCCAAGGAGTGGCTGGTGGGTTTGAACTTCCAGCCTTCTGGTTAGCAGTCAAGTGCCTTAGGCACTATGCTACCAGAGCTCCTAATTATCCCTTGGAGATAGTTAAGTCATTGTCTTCAGATGTTTGCATTAAGTGGTCAATGTAACTATGAACTTTTGAGTATATGCTAGTACTTTTTCAGCAGATTTGTGTGTTCTAATTTTCACTATTTCTGCTATTAAAATGGTCCCTCATATTAGATGGCAAATATAGACAAACGAATCACTTGCTTATAATCAATTTCCTTGAGGCATTGAAGTTCAGTACTTAATTTTTCATTAAATATGTACTTTTTATCTTGTTGCTATTAAAAAGGTTTATTGCAAACTAAAAGATTATTACCAAGTAGTAAAATGAATGAAGTGTTATAGACACATACTATATAGTTAAGTGACAAATCTAAGGTTGTGAGAGTACTTACACTACTCTCTCTCTACTCCAAGACAAATCTTCTCAGCTTCTATTTAAAATATCCAGATTTCATGTCACTTAGTCTGAGATTTTTCATGTTTCATAAAGACCTCACCAACTGGAGGCCTGGCATCTCTCAGTGTGTGCAATAACTGGCTGGTCAAATGTGTCTGACCAGATAGCAGAAGAAGTCAGCAAGTCAGACATTATCACCAAGCTCCTTTGAAGTGAAGATGTTCATTGTGTTTGGAAATGGTTGAATTGGACTAATCTTCCCGCTGGTAACCATAGACCTTGGAAAAAATAAAAATAAATAAAACAACTACTTGAAGGTCACTGGAGAGCAAACAAAAGGAAGCTGAAATCAGAGATGATAGGACTTTTGAGAAAGCAAACTACAGTGAACAAATGTTGTTGTGGTTGTTATATGCTGTGGAGTCAGAATCAACTCATACTTCTCAATTTGCATGACACATAGGGACGTTAAAACTCAGGGAGAAAACAGCAGTGTTATCCCACTGAAAAGTAACAGGTCAGTTTGAGTATGGCAGAATGGCTAGAATTATAGTTGATAAATTCAAGAAAAAAGGAATCCAAAGAACATAATATAATCTTCTCCTATGCTTGGCTAAAATGTGAACAACACCCACAAAAAGTAAAGAAAAACAAAAATACAAGGAGTAAAAAGGTTTGGCAGAAATTTCAGTAGCTGCCTAATGCTGGTAAGACAAAATTTGAAGTTGAAATCTCATAGTTAGAAATTGATTAGCCCATCCCCTAGACCTTCTCTAGAGCACTCTCAGGGTTATATTGTAGAACTAATGTCCATGTTTCATGATTAAGGACTACACCTAAAACTGTTGCTGTTGTTATGTGCCGTCGGACCCAACTCATAGCGACCCTTCCTTGGGTTTCCAAGGCAGTATCACTACGGAAGTAGATTGCTCCATCTTCCTTATGAAGAGTGCTCCATAAAGGCACACCCTAACAAGACATCCACAGGATTATTGGTCAATAATTTACCTACCTTTTCTCTAGAGGACAAATCAAAATTCAGAAACCTATCAACAGTCACTATGAGTTGAAATTGACTCCATGGTAATGGATTGAATATACTATGGAAGTCCCCATGTAGTGCAAATGACTGAAATCCTGGTCTACTAACCAAAAGATTGTTGTTGTTGTTCCAACCACCAACCAAAAGACTGGAGGTTGAAACGCACCCAGAGATACCCCTTGATAGAAGTTCTGGAAATCTGCTTCTGAAAAGTAACAGCCATTGGAAACCCGATGGAATGCAGTTCAACTCTGACACATGTGGATTGAAATCAACTCAATGGCTACTTGTTCATGTTCTTAGAACTTTTTTTTTTCCCCCAAGAATACCATGAGTGTGATATATAATTTGAGGAACTGCTATATATCAAGTACTCTTTGGGGCACTAGGGATATAGCGGTGGAAAAAAATAGACATTATCCCTGCCCTCAGTGAGACTCTTCGTAATAGAATTCAGAAATAGAAATAGTGACAAGTACTATCCAAAATAAATAAAGCAGGGTAGTGCATTGTGTATATAATGGAAGTTGATGGAAGTATAAGTATGATAGAGTGATTACAAAAGGACTTCCTATAATGTAACCTTTATGGAGGACTGAATGAAGTGAGGACAAGCCATGCAAATACATGGAAAAAGATGTTCCAAAGAGAGGAAGCATGAATACAAAGGCAAGACCAACCTTGTTGTTGTCAGTCCTGTCAAGATGATTTCAACTCATAGTGACCTCATGTGACAGGGTAGAACTGCCCCATAGGGTTTTCTAGGCTGTAATCTTTTTTCTTTTTCTTTTTTTTATTTAGATTTGGGTGAAGATTTACAGAGCAAAATCACTCTCGATACAGCAGTTCACATATACTTTGTCTCATGTCATTGACCACAATTTACCACAATGCAACAGCTCCCCTCCAATTTCCTCCCCAAGGTACCACTTCCCAGTGTCCATCCTCCATACTCTCCTGCCCCCTAAGCTGTCTCCCTGTGCATAAGGTGCCCTTCCTTCTCCCATGATTGTTCTCTCAAGGGCATGTGTCCACTTGAGGTAAATGTTCAACTCACATACCTGTACTTTGCCTGGCTGGAAACCACAGGTGTGGTCGGCTGTAATCTTTAAGGAAGCAGATCATATTTTTCCCAGAGAGTGACTGGGTGGGTTTGAACCTGCCAAAGTTTTATTAGCAGTCAAACACTTAACAGTTGCACCACCACAGCTCCTAGGCCATCACTACTGAGTGGGAAGATAAGCAGAAGTGCAGTGTGCTTAGAGCAGAAGGTGGGAAGTTTGGAGTGGAGACTAGAAAATGAAGTAGGAATGTTAGCCATGGACTTTGGATTTTACTTTAATTGTGAAAGCAATATGGAATTGATAGATTCTGAGCAAATTATTTGCAATGAGCAGGATGTCATGAGTGCTGCTGAGGCAATAGATTCAAAAGTGGAGCAAGTAGAATCTGGGAACTCACTTGAGACAACCTTGTAGCTATCCTCGTGAGAGATGAAAGTGTTAGCAGTGGGGAGCAACAGTAGAATTCAAGATTTGTTTTGAAGATAAAGCTGAAAACATTTACTGATAAATTGAATGGAAAATATGAAAGTAAGGGAGAAAGCACAGGTTGGTCTTGAACAGGTAATCAGATATAATCAACATTTTGATCTCAGGATGTCTTTAATCCTTAAAAATTACTGAGAACATCAAAAAGAATTTGTCTATGTAGGTTATATCTATTGACATTTTTCATATCATTAAAACTGAGAACATTTTCTTTTTTTTTTTTCTTTCTAATCCCAAATATCCATTGAGAAGTATTGTGTCATTCAATTTGCCTCCAGTGATAATGAACCATTGAAACAATTATCATTTCAGAGAAAGGACAAATTGCAATAATAGATTTTATATTTCTAGGGAGATTTTTTTTTTCCTTTACACAAGTTAATATATGTCTACTCTCTTGTTAGTGGTTTATCCTCCCTTCCCCATCAACCCCTGATAACTATAAAAGAAAATTTCTTTTTTTTGTAAAACTCTTTTCTTGACTTTTTATAATAGTGGTCTCATACAATGTTTGTCCTTTTATGATTGAGTAACTTACTCAGCGTAATGTGCTCTAAGTTCATGCATGTTGTGGTAGTTAACTGTGTGTTAACTTGGCTGGGCCTGGTTGAGTGGCTGGATGGCTGGATGTAGTATGCCCCATGATGATACTGGTAATCAAGTCCATGGTGGAACCTATTGTGAGCAGCTGAATGTGGTCTGCTTAGGAATGTGGTCTGCTTCCTGCACATAAAGAGAAGCTTTGGGGAACAGTCTTTGGCTTATGGCATGCTTGAACCTTGCATGTAACCATATCACTGTTCAGCAGCCTGCCATGCTCTGCAAACTTTAGGACTTTCAATGGACTTGAGTTAGTGGCCTGCCTTGTGGTTTGGTAACATTGGGACTGTGCCATTTCATTTGTCAACCTTGAGCTTGTTAGCCTCAGCAGCCAATAGCTGCCTGAGTGAAGAGATGCCTTTAGCTTCAGTAGGCCTCAAACAAGAGGCAGAGCTGATGTCCAAGGTTGAGGGGCTTTTACACAACCCCTATAGCCTGGCACTTTGAACTCAGATTTCTAGCCTCCCGAACTGTGAGAGAATGAACTCTTGATTGTTAAGGGCATCCCATTTGTGGTGCATTCCTGTCAGAACAGCACTAGCTAACCAGAACACATATTATGAGATGTTTCACAGATTCATCATTATTCTTTAATGTTGCGTAATATTCCATTGTGTGTATGTATCATAGTTTGTTGATCCATTCCTTCATTGATGGGTATTTATGTTGTTTCCACATTTTTGCTATTGTGTATAGTGCTATGATGAACATGGGTGTGAAAACTGAGAATATTTTAAATCACAAGAAGACATAAGCACACTTTCCATTAGTTTCCAGTGCAGTGTTGTCATCACATATTATGTAACTTCTGGAAAATATTACTGTATACCTTTGAGAGTATAAAAGTGAAAAAAGCAAATAACACCTTAATGTTATTGTGAAGATAGTTTTGACTTCATGGGCTTATTGAAGTAGTCTCTGAGACCCGTGTGGGTTTCTGGACCAAACATTGGTAATGATTGAGCTAAGTGACAAAGCTTGAGAGAAAGAAGTGGAGAATTCCAATTTTCTGTCTTGAATATACCTGTTCCTCACTTACTGACATGGTTAGTTTCCAAAGATCAGTTCATTATGTGAAAATCAACATTATGCAAAAGAGGAAGATGACCACATCAAATCACAAAATGGAGGATATCTACATCATTACATAACTGCCAGATTACATCATTACATAATTTCCAATTATGTCATTACATAACTGCAAAACCACTGTGAATCTTAGCCCAGCCAAGTTGATGCATAACCTTAATGATTATAGCCAGTATTACTGTCATGTTGTATCTCAGCATTCATTACTACCAGACATACTTTATTAATAAACAAAATTCTATCATAGGATCACCAGTGTTATTTCTGTCACCAAGACCAAATTTTCCAACTACTGGTGATTCTTCATTGTTTCCAACTTTTGCATTCCAATCATCAGTGATAATTTTCACATCTTCATTGCATATTCGGTTAATTTCAGACTGCAGAAGTTACTAAAAATCCTCAATTTCCTCATCTTTGCCTTTGGTGGTTGGTGCATAAATTTGAATAATAGCAATATTAACTGGTCTTTCCCATAAGCATATGGATATTTTCGTGTTACTGATAGCATTGTACTTCAGGATGGACTTGAAACCTCCTTTGTGATGATGAATGTCACACCATTCTGCTTCAATTTGTCATTTCCAGCATTATAGATCATATGGTTGTCTGATTAAAAATAGCCAAAACAGATCCCTTTCAGTTCATTAATGCCTAGGATATCAATCTTTATGCATTCTATTTCATAAGCCATTACATTAGTTTTATAAATTTGATATGCCACTAAGCAATTTCTTTTCAATTGCTTATTCATTTTACTTTTTTTTTACCAGCTCAGATAATTGTTCTTCAAATATGATTTTATTACATTTATTTCTGTTGTTTTCCTTTTTCTTTCCTTCAATCATTTTTCATTGCCTATAACTATTCAGTCAGATCTTTATTTTTCTGTCTTTCAGATCTTCTACCTGACTCTTTTCCATTGCATGCAGGAAAAGCATTTCAGACTTTTTTTCTATTTGACTAATTCAATTTGACATAATCTGCATTCTGCCTTTGAATGCCTGAAATATACATTCTAACTCTTATTTCAGTTTTTAAAGTCTTCTATCCTTCCTGATGACATGAGTACATGAAGTGCATGTTGTTGTTGCTACATGCCATTGAGTAGATTTCAACTCATCACAACCTATGGGACAGAATAGAACTATGAAGAGTGCAACAGTTTTCTAGGCTGTAATCTTTGCAAGAACAGATCACCAGGTCTTTCTCCAATGGAGCTGCTAGGTTGGTTCGAGCTTCCAACCTTTTGATTAGCAGCCAAGCACTTAAGTGTTGTCCACCAGGCTGAAGTTCACAAATAACCACAATCCCTAGGCAGTCCTTGTTTCAGTTTCCACGAGCTTCTTTAAGAAAATACCACAAAGTGAGAACCTTTAAAAAATAGGAGTTTATTGTCTGACAATTTTAGTTAAATATAAATGTATGATGATCCAGTAGATGGTTGATGTAATTTCTGAAGACTATTTCATGACAATTTGACTTTCAACTTTGTCTGCAATCTCCCTCCTTTCCTGCTAAAAATCTGCCTTCCTCCCCTGTTACTATGTGTGTAGCTTTGTTGACACACAGGCACACAGGTATAATAATACTTGGTGAATTCTTCCTTTAAAATATCAGAATTTAATATATTAATATGTTATTACCAGAAGGCTGGTGGTTCAAACCCACCAGCCACTCCTTGGAAGGAAGGTTAGGCAATGCACTTCCATAGCGATACCACCTCAGAAACCCAAAGAGGGGTTGCCATGAGTCAGATCTGACTACTGAAGTGTGTTGCATTGTTGTTGCATTATTGTTATTCAATCTGTTTGCTGAGCAAATAATCTGAGAAGCAGGACCATATGAAGAAAGAAGTGGCATCAGGATTGGATGAAGATTCATTAACAACCTGTGATATGCAGATGACACAACCTTGCTTGCTGAAAGTGAAGATTAGTTGAAGCATTTACTGATGAAGATTAAAGACTGCAGTCTGCAGTATGGATTATACCTCAACATACAGAAAACCAAAATCCTCACAAATGGACCAATAAGAAGCATCATGATGAATGGGGAAAAGATTAAAATTGTCAAAGATTTCATATTACTTGTTTCCACAATCAACACCAATGGAAGCAGCAGTCAAGACATCAGATGATGTATTGCAGTTGGCAAATCTGCCACAAAAGACCTCTTTAAAGTTCTGAAGAGCAAAGATGTCTCTTTGAAGACTAAGGTGCACCTAATCCAAGCCATAGTATTTTCAAAAGCCTCATATGCTTGTGAAAGCTGAACAACGAATTAGGAAGACCAAAGAAGAGTTGAAACTTTTGTGTTGTCGTGTTGGCGAAGAATACTGAAAGTACCACGGACTGCCAGAAAAATCTGTCCAGGAGGAAGTGCAGCCAGAATGCTCCTTGGAAGGGAGAATGGCCAGACTTCGTCAGCAGTGAGAAGAGACCATCTCCTGGAGAAGGATATTACACTTGGTAAAGTGGAAGGTCACTGAAAAAGAAGAAGACTCTCAATGAGATGGATTGTCACAGTGGCTGCAATGACTGGCTCAGGTGTAGCAATGATTGTGAGGTTGGTGCAGGGCTGGGCTGCATTTTGTTCTATTGTATATAGGGTCACTTTAAGTTGGAGCCGACTTGATGGCACCTAACCATAACAAGACAACAAGCATGCCATTGTATGTATGAAAATAAATTATGAAGAGTTGAATGTATTATTACTAAGTAATTTCACCCTGATTTTTCATCTCTATTCTGTACTTATTTTGATGCAAGTTCTAGTAACTCACAATATTTTTCTGTCTGTATTATCCTAGAAGTGTTTCTGTTAATAGCTTTGCTACAGCCACATTGCCTCTTCTTGCTTGGTTGTAGGCAGAGATTCCAGAAAACCAGGTCCAAATCATCCTCAGTAAAATAAAGAAAAGCATTATTGTCTCTTTTTATTCTTTAGGAAAAAAATTATCTAGCCAAAGTCAAAGAGAAACCTTGTTCATTAATAACTCAGGAAGGAGATTAAAAAAAAGAAAAGAAAAGAAAAGAAACAAACAAAAATTAAACAAAGAATCCTCTGAAAACAAGGCACAGATAAGTTTGCTTGGATTATGAACAAATGCTGCCCCTTTGGCAGTTGGAATTTATACATAAATGGCAGACACACAATTACAATTACTTTTCCTGTCTTTTCTGTTCATTTCTAAAATGAAAACACGCTCATTGTACATGAGTGTCTATCAGCATTTCTTATTAATAAAACTTTGTCTTGATTTTCATTTCATGCTGTAGTATTTGGCTGTGCTCCTGGAGATTTGTTTTGGGACAAATGAGATGCTTTAACAATGACGACACAAACTTTTAAAATCCGGCATCTTCCATTCTCATTTAATTTTTATTGTACAGTAACTATTTTTTTTTATTCGTTTATTTTTTTAGCTACAGAACATCTTCTCCATGTTTCAGAACATGAACAAAGAAGGGTCTGAATAGGAAGAGGAGAGGAAAAGTACTTTGAGAGTTTCTTCCGCTTTTCAGGAAGAAACTTGCCATCTTGCCTTTGAATATATAGATATTCCTCTTCTCTGATATTCTTCTCCAGTAGCTAAGAATAACAATACAAAGCCCAAATACCCAAAGCTGTAGCTCTGGAGTTGATTCCACCTCATGACAGTCCCATGTTTACATAGCAGAACTGCTCCAAAAGGTTTTCTCAGCTCTAATCTTTACAGAAGCAGATTGCCAGGCCTTTCTTCCCACATATGAGTGGGTTCAAGATTCAAACTTTCAGTTCCTCTGTTAAATGCTCAACTGGTTAAATGCTAACTAAAAAGTTATGATTCAAACACACCCAGAAGTGCCTTGGAAGAAAGCCCTGCTAGTCTGCTTCTGAAAGATCACAGCCTTGAAAACTTTATGGGTATGTGCACTCATGGAGTCTCCATGAGTAGAAATGACTTGATGGCAACTGGAGAGTAGTCATACTTTGTAAGAAAGGCATGGCCATCTGCTTCTGTAAAAGTTAGAGGCAAGGAACCCTATGGAGCTCAGTTCCACTTTGTAACACTGAGGTTGCCATGAGTTGGAATCAACTCGATAGCGATGGGTTTGGTTTGGTTTGTGGTACTGTGCTGGTGGTAAGATCTTGCGATTACAATACAAAAGAGCAAAAGCCAATCATTAACCAAACAAGGAAGCTTTGCCTGGCAACATGAGCACAGATCCCAAGAAAAAGAGGCACAGCCACCTACCCTCTCCTTGTGTAAATTCTTAGGAAATGTTCATCTGCTGATTCCTTTGAGTCAACTCTATTCTCTGGATAAGAGAATTGAGTTCGATGAGGAATTGCTCAAAGCCACATACAAATCAAATGATTGTAATTTTCTTTTCTTTGAAATGATAAAGTTAAGATTTAGCCTACTTATTCTTTTCAATTGGCATTAGTTTTTAATGTTAGTTACATAAATAATTAAAATGTAAATGTGTACTCTTGGGTGACTCTTATATCACAGAAAATAGATTATGTAGTAATTTCCAATAGGATCTTTCTTTAATACTATAATTATGGTCTGTGAAAGAACTATTGTAAGTGAACCTAGAATTCACTCAGCAGTAGGAAAGTTTAGAATTATATAAGCTTATGTATTTTTCATCATAACATTTAATTGTATATTAAAAATGCATTATCTTTGACAGAAACAAAGGGAACTCTGGGGAATAAATACACCAGTCTGTTTCATTTCTCTTACACTAAATGGAATCTCTGATTTGAAATTTGCTTTACATATCAGAGAAGCAGACACTGCCTGGTTGTTAATGATTGACTAGTTTATTGGGACTCAAAGTCAGTTCACTCTCGCCACACACACACACACACACACACACACACAATCAGCTGGTAAGATGAAGACATTGTTTTTGCTGTTGTTACCTTTGACTTCTAGGCACTGAGGACATTAGTACATATTCATTTAAGTTGTTAGAAGACTATCCATTGCAAACTATCATCTAGATGAATAAATAGTAAAAAAAAAAAAAAAAAAAATCCTTAAAGTCATGCACTTTAGGTAACTCCCCTGTACAGTCTGAGAACCAAGAAACCTCACAAGGAAGGAACAGAAGGACTTGATGTCTGTTGGTGTAACTGGCCATGTGGCTGTCCTTCAGTCTGGGAGGACATATGGAAGAGAGGTGTTGATCTTGGTTGGAATGTTGATGTGCTGTTTTAATGGTGCAGAATTTTCTGGTCATGTTGATAATCTTTACAGATTGGGAGGAAAACAAGTTTCTGATTAGAAGGTAATTTTGTTTCTACTTGTTTAGACAGGGTTCTGAATAGTTTCATATAAAATTTCAGTTATGATTAAATAACTGCTGATTTAGTTAACTCTATGTCAGAGAGGTAAATGCCAAAACAGTGAGCTGTAAAGGCATCTTTAGAGTATGCTAAGAGAAGTGCTTCTTGACCTTATCTACAACCTCAGCTGAAACAAGTGGACATAGTAGTATGCCTTAAAAAAAATAAAGTTTATTTTAAAGTGGACCAGTTTCTACTAAATTTTATATAGTTATTTTGTAACGGTCTTATTATACAGCTGGCTACCATGCTGGTAGGGTCTTTGGGTGCCACAAATGTTTTGGGATTGACTACTAACTGAAAAGATGGTGGTTTGAACCCACCCAGGGAGCCCTGGTGGCATAGTGCCTAACGCATTTGACTGCTAACCAGAAGGCTGGCGGTTCAAACCCACTAGCCACTCCTCGGAAGAAAGACTGGGCAATCTACTTCCGTAGAGATACAGCCTTGGAAACACAAGGAGGGGTTGCTATGAGTCGGGATCCACTCCACGGCAGTGAGTTTGGTGTTTAGTTTTAGTGGCACTTTATAAGAAAGGCATGGCCATCTGCTTCTGTAAAAGTTAGAGCCAAGGAACCCTATGGAGCTCAGCTCCACTTTGTAACACTGAGGTCGCCATGAATTGGAATCAACTCGATAGCAATGGGTTTGGTTTGGTTTGTGGTACTGTGCTGGTGGTAAGCTCTTATGACTATTTAGGTGAATTTTGTTCTAAGTAAGTGACTAGGAGCTCAGTAGGAGTAAAAGTCAGGTAACAAGTGCCCGTTCCATTGAATCTCCTCCCTAACGTAAAACATGTCAGATAAGAACTGTTATAGTCTTTCCAGGAATTGGGAGGAATGACTAAAGGACAGTTTCATTAAATAAAGATGATTTCATTTACACAAATTTGGAGGAAGATCCCTTCATCTGAGTAAATCCCAGTTTATCATTACGGCACTGAGTCTGAAAGAGAGCCAGCTTCATTAAGTGAAATTATTTTTCACTACTACTGGACTAATTAGCAACATCATGATAAATGGGGAAAAGATTGAAATTGCCAAAGATTTCAGTTTACTTAAATCTATGATCAACACCTGAGGAAGCAGCAGTCAAGATATCAGATGACTTATCGCACTGGATGAATCTTCTATAAAAGACCTCGTTAAAGTGTTGAAGAGCAAAGATGTCACTTTGAAGACTAATCCACTGCTGTCAAGTTGGATCTGACTGTGCCTAATACAAGACATGCTATTTCCAATCACCTCATATACATATAAAAGCTTGACAATGAATAAGGAAGACCCTGAAGAAAAGCTGATGCCTTGGAATATATGGTGCTGGCAAAGAATACTGAAAATTTCTTGGAGTGCCAGAAGAAGGAACAAATCTGTCCTGGAAGAAGTACAGCCAGAATGCTCCTTGGAAGTGAGAATGGCCAGACTTCGTCTCATACTTTGCTCATGTTATCAGAAGGGACTAGTCTTTGGAGAAGGATATCATCCTTGGCAAAGTAGAAGGTCAGAGAAAAAGTGGAAGTCCTTCAACAAGATGGATTGACACAGTCACTGAAATGATGAGCTCAGGTATAGCAAGGATTGTGAGGATTGCACATGGGGTCATTATGAGTCAGAGCCAACTCAACGGCATATAACAACAACATTTTTATCCTTAAGCAGTATCTGCATGTAGAAAAAAAAAAGTATAACTAAAAACTGAAAGTTGCTAATACTAATGAGGTTAGCTTAGAGTGCAGGCTTAATGTAAAACTTCTAAACTACTTCTTTGACAAACAAGAAATAAGATTTGCTTACTTATCATGATTTCCAATAATCTTTGATATCCTGGTGAGATTTTATTCAGAGTAACTATTTATTACTTTCCTAATAAATGACTGAATGCTGATAGCGACTGTATTACAAAACTCCTGAGGAATGCTGTTTCTCTGCAATAAAACAAACATACAGTGTACAGTTGTTGAATGATGCTGGTAAAGTAGTTTATTTTTTCTTTCACATTAAGCTTAGAAGTGAAAAGAGGGCACCTTCAGAGAAGGTGGACAATAATGACGGTTTCTTTCTAAGATACGAGAATTTCGGTGCGCAATAACTTCTCACATAGTTCATCCCCTCTATAATGAGATTTCTCCTTTTAGAGAAGTATTGACCACATTGGCTACATAACTTTCTCCTATTTGGGCCTCAGGGCTTCCTGCATTTTCTATATTGGAAGTGATGAGTTTTAGTTAACCAAAAATCCCAGAGGTAAAGGGATTTTGTTAAGGGCTGTGATCAAAATCCAGCTATCTCATTCTCCACTTATTCTATATTCAGTGTCAGACCCTTGCTGCAAATCTTTGTTACTTTTATGATTGGATAGTTTTCTCAAGGGAGATGGGCGTCCTTGGAAAGAATTAAATGTGCATTAGCAAGTCTAACCCTTTAGGGTATGTTACACTAACACTATTAGTTTTGGATAAAACCTGCCTGGCTCAGAGCGGGAATTAAGATTTCATATATAGACCTCAATCTCTCAGGGCATTGTAAATCATTAACACTATCCTGGAGGTATGCTCAGGACCCATGGGATTTCTAATAGTTTTTAAGGGCGTGGTTTCAATACGGTTGTTTAATAAATGAGCTGTGAAGGGTTTTTCACATGTGCTGGAAGTGGCTACATGAAAATGTTAAAGACAATGTGTTTAGTCACTGTGGATTAGAATGAGTTCCACTTTAACAGTTAAGAAACTAGTGATCATTTACTCTTATTTTAAAATAAATATTAAAGAGACAGTGGCCCCTGTGTGTCAACAGTGAATACACTCAGTTGCTAACTGAAACAATGCAGGTTTGAGTCCACCTGGAGGCCCCTCAAAAGAAAGGATGGGTGATCTCATTCAGAAAGATCAGCCATTTAAAAACCTGTGGGGAACAATTCTACTCTGACACACACAGGGTAAGCATGAGTAAGAATTGACTTAACAACAACCGATATTAAAGAAACATTATTGGCTGATAAAATGTTTTTAAGCAAGAAATTTTAAAAATATTTTATTCAGGAAAATTATTTCTTCTGAGGATCTCATAGGTTTAGAAAATAATTAAGTAGTGCAATCCTTTGAAAAACATTAAATTATTTTTTCCTTCCTTTGGGAGATATGGGACCCTGTGCAGATCAATTGTATGCTCCTCCAGCTTCCAAATATTTTTATCAGGGTTATGTCAAATTAAAGTGATTTTCAAGTGCTGACTTAAAAGGGAGAACACTGAGAATTGTGGTAGATGGTGCTGTAGAGATACATTAGTCAAATTTACAGATAGATAAATGTGAAATTGAATGCATCATATATCTTCAAGTTTTTGTAGTATTATTACTGGTATTGTATTCATTTTGCTCTATTTGCTAATGTCCTAAGTCATGCGGCTCCTCAGCTCTCATCATGAGAATTTATGAAATGTGGTTTAAACATTGTCATCAGCCAAATTCTAAGGTTATATCTGTGTTTATAATGAGTAAAATCATGAAGGTCAGTGCATGATTATTACCTACTGTGCCCTACTCTTTCCGATATGTACATTGAAAACAGAGTAATAGTTTCCCCATGGAAAGCAATGGTTCATGTCACAGGGAAATTGCATGGGATGGTTCTCTGTGGTGGGAATTCCAGTAGGCTACTCTTTTGTGTAGAGTTAAGATTTATTCTGTGCTTCCAAATCAGTGCTACTCATAAAGGAATTACTAAACTAAGGTAAGGAACGTTTGGCTCAATCTTCCTTGTATTAGTGCAACACAAAATATAAAGTCCCAGATTGCGACTGGGAGTGAATCAAATATCAATTATGAGGAGAAATAGGGGAAATATAATAATGAATATGGTCTTTCTAAATAAAGCTCAAAAGTGACTAATAGTACCAAAATAGATTAATGTTATCAAGAGTTGCTTTTTGAAGAACAAGCAGATACCCAAAAGAGAGTTTAGTGAACAAGAGGGAATAAAGGTTAATAATTCAAGTTGACTCAGGAAATTTCAGGGGATTAGGTAAACCAGGAAGGGAAGTGTTTGCATGAAAAATACAGTTGTCAGAAAGGTAAAAATTCATTTGCTCTGGGACTGGACAGTTTTCTTTGACCTAGAAAATTTTTCCTGGAGTGGCAGCTATTTTTTTTCTACATCTGCTTTTCTTATGTTCCACTCTGGCTTTCTAAGGGGGATCATGTGGTATCTATCTAGTAGATACAGGGATGAACCTGGGTCCCCTAGAACTTTCTTAGTTACGTAGTGCTGCCATAGCAGAAAGATATCAAATGGGTGGCTTTAAAGAACAGAAATTTATTTTCTCACAGTTCAGGAGGCTATAAAGTTCAAATTCAGGGTCTGGTACTGGGAGAAAATTCTTTTTTGTTATTTCAGCCCTTAATAGCCAGCAATATTTGGCATTTGTGGGCTTGTAGATTCATCTACCTCCATAGCAGATAGTATCTGCTTTCCCCCTGTGTGTTTGTTTCTGAACCTATTCTGTTTTAATTTTTGTAACTGAGAAATGATTAGATTACTATCCATCCTATAAAGGTATAACCTCATTAATATAATAAAAGAAAAACTCTTATTTCCAAACCACATTATATTTATAGGTACAGGGGTTAGGATTTCAACATATATTTTGGGAATATAATTTAATTCATAACAAAACCTAAAGTAAATGTGCATACATTTAGGATAATGAGGTGGTGGTGGTAGTGGCATTGCAGTTGGTGCGGTGAATGGAGAAGTTGCTGCTGTTGTTGTGTTTGCCATTGAGTCAGATTTGACTCACAGTGACCCCTCCTTGGGTTTCCAAGGCAGTATCACTATGGAAGTAGATTGCCCAACCTTCCTTCCAAGGAATGGCTGGTGGGTTTGAACCACCAGCCTTCTAGTTAGCAGTCAAATGCCTTAGGCACTTCACCACCAGTGCTCCCATGGAGAAGAGAGGGAAGGAAAGGCATAAACTCAGTAGTCTTACAGCTAAATCTATTATTTTTCCTTTTGGAACCTTTTCTTCTGATCCAAGAAATCCAAGATTAGATGTGTATCACAATCTTGTTTAATGACATCATTGCTCATGTAGTTATCTAAGCCAGAAATCAGAAGTCACTCATACTCATCCTCATCTCATACCTAGAATCAATCAAATTCAGACCATTTTACCTCTGACATATTTCTCACATTCATTCTCTCCATCCTAAATGTTCTAATTTAGTATTTTATTGTCTCAAAACTATTTTAATATCTTCTTAACAGATCTTCCTGAGATGCCTACATTAAGTTTCACATAAAAAAGTGTTTGCTTTTTTAAATGAAATTAAAATCTGATCATGTGTCTCACTCACTGATGTTGATTTGGTTCTGACTCATAGCATCCCCTCCTTGGGTTTCCTAGGCAGTATTGGTATGGAAGTAGGTTGCCCTATTCCTGGGGTTTGAGTCACCATCCTTCTGGTTAGCAGTCAAATGCTTTAGACACGATGCCTCCAGAGCTCCTTGATCATGTATCTAGCCTGCTTAAAACAGTTCACTTGCTCTCCATGACTTATAAGTAAGGTCCAAGTGGCGATATTTGAAAAAATCAGGTACCAAACCAAAACCCATCGCCACTGAATTGATTCCAACTAATAGAAATCCTATAGGACAGAGTAGAACTGCCCCATAGAGTTTCCAAGGATGTAAATCTTTATAGTAGCAGACTGCTCATCATTTTCCCATAGAGTGACTGGTGGCTTCTAACCTGTGACCTTTTGGTTAGCAGTTGAATGCCTTAACCAGTGCATCACCAGAGCTCATAAATCAGAAATATAGGTCTAGAATTCATAGATCTGTAGACTTGGAAGATGTCAGCATGGAATGGAAGTTAGGTCCATATGTCTGTATAAAAATTCCTGAGTACTTTTCACAGAGCAAGAAAACAAAAGAGCAAAAGGCTGTTGTTGTAGTTATGTGCTGTCAAGTTGGACCCGACTCATAGCGACCCTTCCTTGGGTTTCTGAGGCAGTATCATTATGGAAGTAGATTGCCCCATCTTCCTTCCAAGGAGTGGCTGGTGGGTTTGAACCACCAGCCTTCTGGTTAGCAGTCAAGTGCCTGAGGCACTATGCTATCAGAGGTCCCATGGAAAATATATTATCTCAGAAGTGTATCATTATTTAGTGTACAGAAACTGTACACTAAATAATGAGAATGGATAATGTTAGGCATGTGTGAGGCTTTAAGAAGCAAGAAAGTAACAATGTTAATTGAAATAGAAGTGAAGAAAAGGACTGCAGAGTGTTCATTGGATCTTGTCTTTGAGAACAGTATTAATGAAATTACAGACAAAACCATTTCAGTGGAATAGGTATGTGAAAGAGGTTGTAAGGATGAGGTAGATGACAGGTGTGGTGGTTTGTAGGAAATGAGAAAAAGGGGATCAAATGGAGGCACTGAGGAAAAAGCACTATTTTAAAAAGCTTGAAAAGAACTGGGGAGGAGATTCAAAATGGAGTCTCATCTGTAATCACCATGCTATTTCCCTCTAGCATCTTAGTGCTTGAAAAACTAGGTACAGCAGTTTAAATTAGGGATTCTTGTGCTCTGAACAGCGCACTGAGTCAGAGTGTACCAAACTCAGAGGAGTAGAATTAGAAAGGAGAAAGGTACAGGGGGAAAATGACAAGATCAGAAGAGCTATCATGCAGAGAGCGAACAGGCAGCCAAGAAAGGCCATCAGAGACCTCCTTGGGGGAGTGCCAACTGGCAGGTGAGAATGGCCATCCGAGCCCTCCCTGGGTTAAGGAAAAAGACACATCACACCAGCATACCAGTGACCACACCAGCATACCAGTGATCACCCCAAGGATGTACCTTTAGTACCTGATTTTATCAGTAACTTGGGTCAGCTAGGTGCAAACAAGCACATCCAGCACTACTGAGACCTGATCAGAGAGTCCATTGGTGCTGCAGGAGGGAGGGCCTAGGGAGGTGCTTCTGCAGTGGGTCACCAAGTAAAATTGGGTAAGCTTAGTGTCACTGAGAGACCTATGCTTGGCTTTATCAGTAATGTTGAGATGACAGATTACTAGCAAGCACTCTCCCAACTGCAGCGCCGCTGAAGCTGAGCAGATCTTCAGTGCCGTGGGTGGGCGGACCCACAGAGGAACTCTTGAGGCAGATCGTGGTCTGGGCCAGTTGGACTGGCACCGTGCATGGGCAGGGCCAGAGAGAGAAACCCCCTGCAGCAGATAGCAGAGCTGGGAAGTTATCTTGGGTTGGCTTTTTGGGACCAAGGGGCCTTAGGAGCAGGGTTTTTGTGTGTGTCTGAGACTGGTGGAAAGTGGCGACCCACTAACAACTGGGGTCTTTGCTGAAATTGAGCTGTGGGCCTGTGAATAACAGTACAATGTCATTAGTAGCAGCCCACAAAAAACCCTAGAAACTGCCCCTAGCAACAGCGAGCTTTCCTTCTTTCGCTCCCACCTTCTCCACAAATAATCACTTATTCAATAGAAGAAACCACATTCAGCCAACATAAAACTTCCTGGTTCAAACTCTGAACTCTCTTTATGACAAACAGGAACCCATATCCACATTCCACACAGTGATTCCACCACCACAAAAAAACTGCAGAGCAACCCACCATACCTGAATTAATAACTAAAAAAATAAAATACACCAGCTTCGTGTTTTCAAAACATTAAACCATAAAACCAAGACAAAAAAAATCAATACATAACCTCAAAATGTCTAAGAAACAACAGGCAACCTCAAATCTAACAAAAAAAAAGAGCAGAAGGCATTAGAAACAAAACCACAAACAAAGGTCTCATTAAACATGGATGCAGAAAAGGCAATACATTATCTGAGAAGGAATTTAGAAGATATGTTTATAGAGCTTTACAAGAGCCTAAGGAAACCCCAAACAGAAACAAAGTGAACACAGACAGTTCCCTGGAAGAACTCAGGAAAATCATTTAAGAACAACATAATAAGATTAACGCACAATCAGAACTCATACAAAAACAGCAGTTAAAAATCCAGAAGATGAATACCAAAATTACAGAATTACACAACACACTAGAAGCACAAAAGAGCAGGTTAGAACTGGCTGAAGAATGCATATCTCAACTAGAAGACAAATCCCTGGACACCAACCTGTATGAAGAAAAATCAGGGCAAAAATTTAAGAGAAATGAAGAGAACCTAAGAATTATATGGGATGACATGAGAAGAAACCACATAAGACTCTTTGGAATTCCAGAACAAGAACAGGTGAAAAAAAAAAAAAAAAAAACCACTGAGAAAATTGTGGAAGACCTGCTAATAGAAAACTTTCCCCATATCATGAAAGAAGAAAAGATATTTGTCCAAGAAGCTCATAGAATGCCACACAAGAGCCCAAGAGAAAAACACCGAGGCATATTATAATCAAACTCTCCAAAACAAAAGACAAAGAAAAAATATTGAGAGCTGCCCAGGACAAAAGAAATATTACTTATAATAATCAAATAGGCTCAGCTCCAATTACTCAGCAGAGACAACACAGGCAAGAAGGCAATGGGATGGCGTATATAAAACACTGAAGGAAAAGTACTTCCATCCAAGAATCCTATGTCCAGCCAAATTATCCATCAAATATGAGGGCAAAATCAAGGCATTCTGAGACAAATAGAAATTAAGGGATTTTGTAAAAACCAGACCAACCCTACAAGAAATGCTTAAGGAAGTTCTTCCAATAGAGAACCCACAATGGAGATCAACCAGATCAGGATACATGACATCAACACTAAAACCAAATCAGAAACAGAAACTCAAAACAAACTCAAAGTATATGTTAGGATATAAAGAAACCCAAAGAAACTCAAAGTATATGTTAGGATATGAAGAAACTCAAAGACCATAAAACATTATATTCTAAAAACCAAGGAAGTCAATCAGCACACAACAATAGCAACTAACCTATCAGAGGAAATAAAACTTCTAGGTAAAAACTTCCAAATGGAGAGGAAAACAGGACAATGACTTCACAGTACACACTGTTCTAAAAATGTAGAGACAAGAATGTACTCCAAAGTAACCACAGAGAAAAGTAACAATCCCTCTAAGCAAATCCAGAAGGAAGGAAAACATATGGGTTTAATAAGTACAAAACCAACAATAAAAAAGAAAAGAAAGAAAGCATTACCAACAAACTGAACTCAGCACAGAAAAGTAATGGACCAAGGAAACACCAACAACATGACCAAAAAAAAAAAACCACAATATAATGGCAGCAATCAATTCCTATCTATCACAAATTACACTCAATGTGAATAGACTGAATGCACCAATTAAGAGAAAGAGAGTGGCAGACTGGATAAGAAAAGAGGACTCATCAATATGCTGTCTATAAGAGACCCACCTTAGACACAAAAATAAAAACAAATTAAGAGTTAAGGGATGAAAAAAAAAAATATATATATATATATATATATATATACACACACACAAAGCCAATGGTAACCAAAAAAGAGCAGGAGTGGCAATATCAATTTCTAACAAAATAGACATAAGTGATAAAGAAGGACATTATATGATGCCAAAAAGGTTAATTGACAAAGAAGACGTTAAAATAATATTTATGCACCCAATGAAAGTGCTCCAAAATACATGAAGCAAATATTAACTGAATTAAAAGGGATAAAAGACAACTGTACAATAGTAGTAGGAGACTTTAACACACCACTTTCAAAGAGGGACAGGTAAACTAGAAGAAAACTCAACAAAAATACAGAAGAACTCAACAATACAATCAACCAACTCAACCTCATAAGACATATACAGAGCACTTCACCCAACAAAAGCACAATTCATTCTTCTCCAGTGCACATGGATCCTTCTCCAAAATAGACCATATGTTAGGACATAAAACAAGCCTCAAAAATTCAAAAGCATTGAAATACTACAAAGCGTCTTCTTGGACCACAGGGCTATATAATTAGAAATTGATAATAGGAAAAGCAAGGAAAAAGCATCAAACATACAGAAGCTGAACAACTCACTGCTCAAAACGATTAGGTAAAAGAACAAATAAAAACTGAAACTAAAAAATGGCTAAAAACAAATGAGAATGAAGATACATCATACCAAAACCTATGGAACACAACAAAAGCACTACTCAAAGGACAGTTTATAGCAATAAATGCATACATCAAAGAAGAGGAAAGAAGCAAAATTAACACTCTGACTCATCAACTCCAACAACTAGAAATAGAACAACAAAAGAAGCCTACAGTATCTAGAAGCAAGGAAATAATAAAGATCAGAGCAGAAATACATGAAACAGAAAAAAAAAAACATAGAAAATCAACAAAACAAAAAGCTGGTTTTTCAAAAAGATTAATAAAATTGATAAACCATAGGCAGATCTAAGAAAAGAAAAGAAAGAGAAGACCCAAATCACAAGAATTGTAAATGAAAAAGGTGTCATCACAACAGAACCAACTGAAATAAAAAAGATACTGATGGAATATTATGAAAAACTGTACTCCAACAGATTTGAGAACCTAGAAGAGATGGACAAGTTTCTAGAATCACAAGACCTACCTAAACTATCTCACTGAGAGACAGAAAACTTGAACAGACTTATAACAAAAGGCGAAATTGAGCAGGTCATAGAAAAACTTCCCACAAAAAAAAGTCCTGGCCCTGATGGCTTCACTGGAGAATTCTATCAAATATTCAGAGAAGAGTTGACACCTATGCTACTCAAGCTACTCCAGAACATAGAAAAAGATGGAATACTCCCAAACTCATTTTATGAAGCAAGCATAACACTAATACCACAACCAGGGAAAGACACCACTAGAAAGGGAAACTACAGACCAATATTCACTCATGAACATAGATGCAAAAATCTTTAACAAAATCCTAGCCAACAGAATCCAACAACATATCAAAAAATTAATACATCCAGACCAAGTGGGATTCATACCAGCTTTACAAGGGTAGTTCAACATCAGAAAATTAATCAATGTAATCCACCATATAAACAAAAGAAAACAAAACAAAAGAACCATATGATTATATCAATTGATGCAGAAAAGACATTTGATAAAATCCAACATCCATTCCTGTTCAGAACTCTCAGCAAAATAGGGATAGAAGGGAAATTCCTCAACATAATAAAGGGTATATATGCAAAGCCAATGACCAATATCATTATTAATGGAGAAAGACTCAAGGCATTCCCCTTATGAATGGAAACCAGACAGGGATGTCCTCTATCACCCCTTATATGTAACACTGTATTGTAAGTCCTGGCCAGGGCAGTAAGGCAAGACAGAGAAATAAAAGTCATACAAATTGGCAAAGAGGAACTCAGACTATCTCTATTTGCCGATGATATGATCTTGTATATAGAAAACCCAAGGGACTCAATAAAAAAAGCTTTTAGAACTAATAGAGAGGTTCAGCAAAGTGTCAGGATACAAGGTCAACATACAAAAATCAGTTGGATTCTTCTACACCAACAAAGAGTCCTCTGATAAGGGAAACAATACTATATACTACTATAGCTACGAAAAAGATAAAATATCTAGGAATAAACCTCACCAGAGACACAAAAGACCTACACAAAGAAAAGTATAAAACACCACTACAAGAGACAGCAAGGGCACTACATAAATGGAAGAACTTATCTTGTTCATGGATAGGTAGACTAAATATTGTGAAAATGTGAATACTACCTAAAGCAATCTACACATTTAATGCAATCCCAATCCAGATTTCAATAAATTTTTTAAGGACATGGAAAAGTAATTACTAATTTCATATGGAAAGGAAAGAGATCTCAGATAAGCAGAGCACTTCTCAAGAAGAAAAACAAAGTGGGAGGTCTCATACTCCCAGATCTTAAGAACTACTATACAGTCACAGTAGTCAAAACAGCATGGTATTGGTACAGTGATAGACAGATAGACCAATGGAACAGAATAGAAAGTTCAGATATAGACCAATCAATCTATGGACAACTGATCTTTGACAAAGGTCTAAAACCCATTAAATGGGGAAGAGACAGCCTCTTGAACATATGGTGCTGGTAAAACTGGATATCTACCTGTAGAAAAATGAAACAAGACCCATACCTCACCCCATACACAAAAACAAACTCAAGCTAGATCAAAGACTTAAATGTGAAACTCAAAACTATAAAATCCATCAAAGATAAAATAGGGGAAAATCTGGGAGCCCTAATTTATGGCATAAATAGACTATCAAGCATAACCCAGAATGTGCAAGAGATAGAAGAGAAGCCAGATGACTGGGACCTTTTAAAAATTAAATTCTTATGGGTATCAAAAGACTTCATTGAAAGGGTAAAAAGAGAACCTACAGATTAAGAGAAAATATTTGCCTATGACATATCTGAGAAATGACTTATCTCAAAAATATATAGAAGACTTCAACACCTCAACACCAAAAAGAAAAATCACCCAAATCACAAGTGGGCAAAAGACTTGAACAGACACTTCTCCATAGACGATATACAGGCAACCAACAAACACATGAGATATTGCTCATGATCATTAATCATTAGAGAGATGCAAATCAAAAGAACAATGAGATATCATCTCACCCCAGCAATAATAGCAAAGTTCAACAGGTCAGAAAATAACAAATGCTGGTGAGGTTGGATAGAGATTGGAACTCTTTTGCACTGCTGGTGGGATTGTAAAATGGTACAACCATTGTGGCAAATGGTATGGCATTTCCTTAAAAAACTGAAAATAGAAATACCATTTGACCCAGTGATTCCATTACTAGGAATATATCCTAAAGAGGTGAGAGATAGTGCACGAACAGACATATGTACATCTATGTTCATTGTAGCACAATTCACTACAGCAAAGAGATGGAAACAACCTAAATGCCCATCAATGGATGAATGGATAACCAAATTATGGTACATGCACACAATGGAATATTATGCTACATTAAAGAACAATGAGGGATATGTGAATCATCTCACAACATGGATGAACCTAGAGGACATTATGCTGAGTGAAATAAGTCAATTGCAAACAGCTAAGTACTATATGAGTCCATTACTGTAAAAAGACAAATAAGGGTTTGCTTGGGAAAGGGAACTCACTTAGTAGATTACCAGGATAGTGTGGGAAGGGGAGGGATTAATTTTGGACTAGTTGTGACCCACATGCTAATATGAGTTGGAGGGAGGGATATATGGGAAGGATCTGTGACTACCATAATAACAGTAGGAAATGGGAGGACACTGAAATATGCACTTTAGAGATAGATGACAAATGCATATTACAACAATGTGTCCACAAAACTGCATTGCCGTTAACACCAAACACTAGGTGATAAACACATAAATACCTGAGAGGATCAGATGGGAGTCAGTGAACAGGAGTATACTCTAGATCAAGGATAGATTCAGCTGAGGCTAATCTTGCACAGACACCAGTGATACAAAATACCTGCAATCCTTACAGAAACAGTAGAAGACAGACACAGAGT
>NW_006921799.1:593982-603158 GCF_000298275.1 Orycteropus afer afer
TGAGTCAGGTCTGACTTGAGGGCACATAACAACAACGACAACAATAACAATATGAAGATCACAGAGGGAGGGTTACAGGGTAGGGAGGAGAGGAGACTGGGTTAGGGTTGGACATGGTAAATGAGGAATGAAACTAAACATACACGTAATGCTGAATGTAAAACAAGCTCTTAAAATAAAATATAAATAAACTAGAAAAAATAAAAAATCTTGAAGAAAAATAGATTGTTGTTGTTGTTGTTAGGTACCCTCAAGTTGGCTCCAACTCATAGTGAGCCTGTGTACAACAGAACAAAACACTGCCTGGTCATGGGCCATCCTCACAGTCCTTGCTATACTTGAGTACATGGTTGCATTCACTTAACCACTGTGTCAATCCATCTCATTGAAAGTCTTCCCCTTTTTCACTGACATTCCACTTTACTAAGCATGATGTCCTTCTCCAGAGTATGGTCTCCACTCACAATACTACCAAAGTAAGTGAGACAAAGTCAGCTCATTCTTTCTTCTGAGGAGCATTCGGCTGCACTTCTTCCAGGACAGATTTGTTCATTCTTTTGGCAGTCCATGCACCAGTGTTCTTCCCCAATACTACAACTCAAAAGCATTAATTCTTTTTTGATCTTTCTTATTCATTGTCCAGCTTTCATTTGTATCAGAAGCTAATAAAAATACCATGTATTGGGTTAGATCCACCTTAGCCTTCAAAGAGACATCTTTGCTCTTCAGCACTTTAAAGAGGCCTTTTGCAGCAGATTTACTCAGCGTGATACATCATCTGATTTTTTGACTGCTGCTTCCATTGATGTTGATTGTGGATCCAAGTAATATGAAATCTTTGATAACTTCAATCTTTGCTTCATTTATTGTGATGCTGCTTATTGGTCCAGTTGTGGGGATTTTCATATTCTTTATGTTGAGGTGTAATCCATACTGCAGACTGGAGTCTTTAATCTTCTGTAAGTGCTTTCAGCCATCTTTACTTTCAGCTTACTTGCTGAAACTTTACTTGGTTGTGTTGTTTGCACATAACAGTTTGTCAATGAGTCATCCTCCAATTGTTATGCCACATTCATGTAGTCCAGCTTCTTGGATTATTTGTTCAACCTACAGATTGAATGAGTAGGGTGAAAGGATACTGCCCTAAAGCCCACCCTTCCTGATTTAACCATGTAGTGTCCCCTTGTTCTGTTCAAATGATAGCCACTTAGTCTATATACATGTTCCTCAAGACATAATTAGGGTTCTGGAATTCCCTGTCTTCTCAGTGTGATTCACAATTTGTTATGATCCACACAGTTGAATACATTTTTATAATCAATAAAACACAAGTAAACATCTTTCTAGTATTCTTCGCTTTCCAGCCAATATACATCTGACATCAGCAATGATATCCTTTGTCCCATGTCCTCTTCTGAATCCAGCTTGCATTTCTAGAAGTTCCCTGTCATTATACTGCTGAAACCATTTTAGAATTATCTTCAGCAAAATTTTACTTGTGTGTGATATTAATGATATTGTTCAATAATTTCCATATTTTGTTGGATCATCTTTCTTTGGAACGAGTACAAGTAAGGATCTCTTTCAGTTAGTTACCCAGGTTGCTGTCTTCCAAATCTCTTGGCATAGATGAGTAAGTGCCATCAGCATGACATCTGTTGGTTGAAATGTCTCAATGGTATTTGGTCAATTCTTGGAGCCTTGTTTTTCACTAATTCCTTCAGTGCGACTTAGAGTCTTCCTACGATATCACTGGTTCTTTATCATGTGCCATCTCCTGAAATAGATGAATAATGACTAATTCTTTTTGGTACAGTGACTCTGTGCATTTCTTCCACCTTCTTTTGATGTTTCTTGCATTATTCAAGGGAGCTCTGATGGCATAGTGCCTAAGGCATCTGACTGCTAACCAGAAGGCTGGCAGTTCAAAGCCACCAGCCACTCCTTGGAAGGAAGATTGGAATCTACTTCCATAGTAAATACTGCCTCAGAAATCCAAGGAGGGGTTGCTATGAGTTGGATTTCACCTGACATCAGTGAATTTGTTTTCTTTTTTGGTTTTGGAATCATTCAATATTTAATCCATAGAATATTTCAATATTGCAACTCAAGGCTTAAACTTTTTCTTCAGTTATTTCAGCTTGAGAAATGCTGAGTGTGTTCTTCCCTTTTGGGTTTCTAACTCTAGGTCTCAGCACATTTCATTAAAATAATTTACTTTGTCTTCTTGATCTGTTCTTTGCAATCTCTATTCAGCTCTTTTATCTTGTCATTTCTTCCATTTGCTTTAGCTTCTCTCCAATCAAGAGCAAGTTTCAGAGTCTCTTCTGGGGTCCATTTTGGTATTTTCTTCCTAGCCTATCTTTTTAACGACATTTACTTTTTTCATGTATGACAGTCTTGATGTCATCCCATGATTCTTTTGGTTCTCAGTCTTTGGTGGCCATTGTTTCATATCTATTCTTCAGGTGGTCTCTAAATTCAGGCAAGATATAATCAAGGTCATATTTTGCCTTTTGTGGACTTTCTTTAATTGTCTTCAGCTTCAACTTGAACTTGCGTATGAGTACTTGGTGATGTGTTCCACAGTCAGCTCCTAGCCTTGTTTTGGCTGAAGATATTGAGCTTCTCCATCACCTCTTTCCACAGACATAGTCAACTTGATTCCTGTGTATTCCGTTTGGTGAGGTCCATGTATATAGCCACCATTTATGTTATTGAAAAAAGGTATTTGCAGAGAGTAAGTCATTGGTGTTGCAAAACTGTATCATGTGATCTCTGGTGTCATTTCTATGGCTAAGGCCATATTTTCCATCTACCAGTGATTCTTCTTCATTTTCAGCTCTTATATTCCAATCACCAGTGATAATCAACACAACTTGATTACATGTTTGGTCAACTTCATGCTATGGAAGTTGGTAAAAATCTTAAATTTCCTTGTCTTTGGCTTTAGTGATTGGTGCATAAATTTGAATAATAGTAGTATTAATTGGTCTTCCCAGAAAGTGTATGGATATTATCCTGTAACTGACAGCATTGTACTTCAGAATAGATCTTGAAACATTCTTTGTAATGATGAATGCCAAATCATTCTTCAGTTTTTCATTTCCTGCATAGTAAATCATATGCTTGTCTGATTCAAAATGGCCAAAACCATTTTAGTTCACTAATGCCTAGGATAGGAGCTCTGGTAGCATAGTGCCTAAGGCACTTGATGGCTAACCAGAAGGCTGGCGGTTCAAACCCACCAGCCACTCCTTGGAAGGAAGATGGAGCAATCTATTTCCATAGTGATACTGCCTCGGAAACCCAATGAAGTGTCTCTATGAGTCAGATCTGACTTGACGGCACATAACAACAACAATGCCTAGGATATCAACCTTTATTTGTCCCATTTCATTTTGACAACTTCCAATTTTCCTGGAAACATTTCATACATTTCATGTTTTGATTATTAATGGATGGGTGAAGTTCTCATATTGAATTATACCCCATCAACAAATGAATGTCCTGAAAGCTTTACTTCATACATGTCTTTAAGGTCACCTCTTCTTTGATGAGGCAGCTCTTCCTTCGTCTTATTTTGAGTGCCTTCTGACTTGAGTGGTTCATCTTCTGGCACTGTATCAGACAATGTTTCAAGGCTATTCATAAAGTTTTCCAGTAATATATCAGACAATGTCTCACTACTATTCATAAGGTTCTCACTGGATAATTCTTTGAGAAGTGTAGGGTCCCTTCCTTCTTCCCAATCTGTCTTAGTCTGGAAGTTCCATTGAAACCTGCCCACCATGGGTGACCTTCCTGGTATGTGAAATACCAGTGGCATAGCCTCCAGCCTCACAGCAATATGTGAACCATCAGAGTATGACAAACTGACAGATGAGTGGTGGAAGAGAGATTATGTGGGGAGAATTCAAGTAGACACTGAAGGATATCTAATAGAAAGGAACTATTTGATGATATCAGTAAGAGAAGAAATAATTATCAACAAGTCCTGAAGATCTAAAAGGTGATTGAATAAAGAATTAAAGTGAAAGAGTTGGCTTGAATAAGAAAATATTCCTAAGAACAGAGATGATGAAGTAAGGATCTCCACAGACATAACCAAGTTTGCCAATGGCCCTCTAGGATGTAAAAAGATTATTACAATATTCAAAAGTTAGTACACTGTGCAGCTTATTAGTGTGTATCATGGAACCAGACTGCTAGGGTTGGAATACAGATTTTCTCAGTTATTAGCTGTGTGACCTGGACAAACATTTTAAACTCAAAGGATGTCGATTTCATCATCTATAAGATGGAAGTAGGAGAGCCTATTTATTAGGGCAATGAGAATTTAGGAGCTCTGGTAGCATAGTGCCTAAGGCACTTGACTGCTAACCAGAAGCCACTACTCGGAAGGAAGATGGGGCAGTCTACTTCCATAGGGATACTGCCTCGGAAACCCAAGGAGGGGTTGCTATATGTTGGGTCCAACTCAATGGCACATAACAACAACACAACAAGGCTACTAGGTGATGGAATTGATCTGTAGTCAACTGCTGTCCTTAAGGTTGACAATTTGAACCTACCCAGTGATACTGTGCAAGAAAAGCTCTGGCAATCTGCTTCCATTAAAAATATAGTCACGAAAACCCAATTGGAACAGTTTTACCTTGTAACACATGGAGTCAGCAAAAGTTGAAATTGACTAGAGTGCAACTAACACAAATAACAGCTATTGTCAATCAGATATATGTGTTCATTTCTTGGTGCTGCTATAACAGAAATACCACAAGTGGGTGACTTTAATGAACAGAAATTTTCTCACAGTTTAAGAGGTCAGAAGTCCCATTTCAGTGTGTCAGTTCCAGGGGAAGTCTTTTACTTTCTATCAGTTCTGCAGGACGGCCCTTGTCACTTTTCAGCTTCTGTTCCTCTGTCCCTTGGTGATCTTCATGTGGCCTGGCACCAATCTTCCTCATCTGTATTTGCTTGTTTCTGTGCTTAATCTGCTCCTCTTATATCTCAAAAGTGATGGTTTAAGACAGATGTGTCCAATATATGGTTGATATGGGCTCATTAACATAACAAAGGAAACTCTATTCCCAAAGGAAAATACATCCAAAGGTATAGGGATTAAGATTTACAACACATATTTTTGAGGAGCACAATTTAATCCATAACACTACTGTAGAGACAACATCAATGGAACACACTGCCGTCTAGTTGGATCAGACTCATAGCGACCCCTCCTTGGGTTTCCCAGGCGGTATCACTATCAAGTAGATCATCCAATCTTCCTTCCAAGGAGTGGCTGGTGAGATTGAACCACCAGCCTTCTGATTAGCAGTCAAATGCCTTAGGCACTATGCCACCAGAGCTCTTACTTCCTATCAGTATTGTTAAAACTGAAGTATCTATTCAAATGCTGACTCACTGCAGCTGAGGGAGTTGACTGTTAAGTTGCATAAAAATAAAGTCAAATCTGTGCTACTCATACCAGCCCAAAGAAAAATAACAATGACATCAGTAAATGTAACTTAATATGGTAGTGATGCAATAAGAGACCAAAAGCAGTTGAGAAAAAATTATTGGGGTGAGAAGGCTGACGTTTGGAGCCAGCCTTGCTTATTACAACTTTGTAGCTCTGGTGGCATAGTGCCTAAGACATTTGACCGCTAACCAGAAGGGTAGCGGTTCAATTCCACCAGTCACTCCTTGGAAGGATGATTGGACGATCTCCATCCTTAATGACACTGCCTAGGAAACCCAAGGAGGGATCCCTAAGAGTCAGATTCGACTGGATGGCAGTGAGTTCTTATTTATTTATTTTTTTTTTTTCTGTCAAGTCACTGTAATTCTCAAGGCCTCCATTTCCTTGTGAGTAAACAGAGAGGGCTGAATGTGGAAGGTCTCAAACTCAATGATTGTACATTGCAGTACTGTACTATATATTGTCTAAATTTGCAATTCCAAAATGTTCTCCATAAAACCAATACAACTAGGATGACATAAACACGTTGCAGAATGGGGAATCATACAAAATAAGTCCTTAAAACCTTCTGATGTTGCTATTCTGGACTGGGAAAAAGTGAAATTATAAAGAGTTCTGTTGTTATAGTGGTGAGGCATTTGACTGCTAACCAGAAGGTTGGTGATTCAAACTCAACATCTGCTCTACAGGAGAAAGATAAGGCAATCTATTTCTGTTAAGATTTATAGTCTTAGAAATCCAGTGAGGGTCACTATGAGTTGGAATCTAGGGTATTTTCAGGCATATAATGGGAAGCATTTGTGATTCAGTGGTAGAATTCTCACCTTCAATGCAGGAGAAACAAGTTCAATTCCCAACCAATGCAACTCATACACTGGCACCACCCCCTCTGTCAGTGGAGGCAGCATGTTGCTGTAATGCTAAAGAACTTTCAACAAAGTTTGCAGGCTGAAATGGAATAGAGATCTACTTCTGAAAACCAGACAACGAAAACTCTATGGATCACAAAGATCCCCAAGAAGCAACTGATCGTGGAGCTAGCACAGGACCAGACAGTGTTAAGTTTTGTTGTGCATGGGGTTATCATGAGTTGGGGATGACCCAACAATAGCTAACAATAGATAAATAATTGGAGCTTTGACAGATACCCATCTCTCAAAACTGGCTCAGCCTTAGAATTATAAAGACTGATTTTTATTTTTACTATTGATAATAATTACTGTTTGGGAAGGAAAAAGTAGAATGATGGAGCAATAGTAAAATGTTTATCATGCAGCATTAGGAAAGATAAAGGAAGTTGAGGCAAAGGGCACTCTAGATTTAGAGTTGTACTCCTGTCTGCAGTTAAGAGAAAACCAAGTGCAAACACTCTGCTGTATGTTGATATTCTGTGGCATGAGGTTAACCTGGGTGAACTGAAAGCTAAATAACACATACTGGGGACAGGGATTAAGAGATTGTCTTGACTCTGCCAAGCATCCCAGATACTTTGCATGTCTGAAGCAAGGAAAGAATGACAATGGGGGTTAAAAATGTCCCCAACTGCTTCACTTTGACTCTTGTGTTAGACTGGGTTCTCTAGAGAAACAAAACCAGTAAAGCTTATATATATCTCCAGGCTGAATGGTGGATTGTTCGCTCACGGAGAGTTGTAGGCAGCACAACAGCTGGTCATGGTTCTTTGCCTGGTAGGTTGAGCCAAACCTTCATTCCTGAAGGGTCTGGGCCGTTAACAGTCATATCAGAATTGGGTTGCTGTAATTTTCCATTGACTTTAATCACAGGACATGGTAGTACTAAGAGACGTCCTAAAGAATCTCCTGTATTCCAGACATATTCTTCTGTACCTCCATCATGTAAAGCCAATCTAATTTTCCCTTGATAATCAGGATCTATCACACCAGACAGTACAGAACCTTCTTTGTCTGTTGATCCAGAGTCATGAGGAAGACAAAATGGCTAGGTGGCATTCTTAATTTCCAGATTAATGCAATCAGTATTGTGTCTCCAGGTGGGAGTGTTCCCCCCTTTGGGAATAAGATCTCCAGACCCGCAGAGCATAGAGTAGCAAGGACAGGAAGCAAAAAATTTTTTGAGTGGGTCACTAGGGGTAATAATGAGTGGTACCACTCCTGTTTACACCCCTTGGTTCCTAGATCCATAAATTCTGGCTATTAGAGAAACAGAACCATATATTGGACTCTGGTTTAGAGCATATACAGCCTCCTGGAGAACATTGTCCCAAACCTTCAAGGTATTGCCACCTAGCTGGCGCTGTATTTGTGTTTTTAAGAGGCCATTCCATCATTTCATCAAGCCAGCTGCTTCAGGATGATGGGGAACATGGTAAGACCAGTGAATTCCATGAGCATAAGCCCATTGCCACACTTCATGTGCTGTGAAATGAGTCCCTTGATCCAAAGCAATGCTGTGTGGGATACCATGATGGTGGATAAGGCATTCTGTATGTCCACAGATGATAGTTTTAGCAGAAGCATTGTGTGCAGGGAAGGTGAATCCATATACAGAGTTTGTATCTATTCTAGTAAGAACAAAACTCTGTCCTTTCCATGATGGAAGTGGTCCAATGTAATCAACCTGCCAAGAGGTTGTTGGCTGATCACCCCAAGGAATGGTTCCATATTGCGGACTCAGTGTTGGTCTCTGCTGTTGGCAGATTGGGTACTCAGCAGTGGCAGTAGCCAAATCAGCCTTGGTAAGCGGGAGTCCATGTTGCTCAGCCCATGCATAACCGCTATCCCTGCCACCATGGCCACTTTGTTCATGAGCCCATTGAGCAATGACAGGAGTAGCTGGAGAAAAAGGACAGCTGGTTTCCATTGAATGTGTCATCCTATTCACCTGATTGTTAAAGTCCTACTCTGCCATGGTCACCTTTTGGTAGGCACTCACATGACACACAAATACCTTTACTCCTTTGGCCCATTCAGAGAGATCTATCCACATACCTCTTCCTCATACATCCTTATCACCAATCTTCCAATCATGCTCCTTCCAAATCCCAGACCATCCAGCTAAGCCATTAGCCACAGCCCATGAATCCATATATAATTGCACATCTGGCCATTTCTTATTCCATGAAAGTGAACAGCCATATGCATGGTTCGAAGTTCGGCCCATTAGGAGGATTTCTCTCACCACTGTCCTTTAAGAAGTCCCAGAAAGGGGCTGCAGTGCCACTGCTGTCCACTTTTGAGTGGTGCCTGCATATCGTGCAGAGCCATCTGTAAACCAGGCACGACTTTTCTCTTCTTCAGTCAACTGATCATAAGGAACTCCCCATGAGGCCATAGGTGCAGATTGGGAGAGGGAAGGTAATGTGACTGGAGTGGAGACCATAGGCATTTGGGCCAGTTCCTGATGCAACTTACTTGTGCCTTCAGGTCCTGCTCAAACCCTATCTCTGATAAACCACTTCCATTTAATGATGGCGTGCTGCTTTGCACATCCCACTTTATGACTCTGTGGGTCAGAGGACACCCAGTTCACGATGGGCAGCTCAGGCCTCATGGTGACTTGGTGGCCCATGGTTAGGTGTTTAGTCTCTACTAAAGCCCCGTAACAAACCAAAAGCTGTTTATCAAAAAGAGAGTAGTTATCTACAGAGGATGACAGAGCTTTGCTCCAAAACCCCAAGGGTCTGCATTGCAATTCACTAATAAGGATGTTCCAAAGA
>NW_006921799.1:604233-624902 GCF_000298275.1 Orycteropus afer afer
GGGTTTGAACCACCAGCCTTCTGGTTAGCAGTCAAGTGCTTTAGCCATTATGCTACCAGAGCTCCCATTTTACTTCCTAGAGCTTAATATTTGCAAATAAACCTTAGTGATTATATAGAAGGGAGTTTTGAAAATATATCTCACATAGAAAGAAACGTTGAGCCTAGAAAATATAAATATTTAAGCCAAAATGAAATAAAATGTAGTGTTTTAAGGTTATTACCACAGGATAAAAGTCCTTCTTTATAGCCCACAGTGTAGGAGAAATCAACAAACTCTCTTTGGGAAATTATATTCCAAAGCTGACCAGCAGTAGTGTAAATCACCACACAACAATTCTCTTCAAAGTGCTCCAAAATATCCAAAGAAGTCATTCCATGAGACAGGGCCCTGGGCGTATGTGATCTATTATATTATTGACAATGTCATCTATAACACCTTGGGCTTTGTAGAGATATCCACTAAATTCTTCCGAAGATTTTCTCCAAACAGTTACATCTTTTGTTTTCTTAGCAACTCTTCACTTATCATCTTCAATACTGGATGAGAATGTTTTTAAGCTTAGTGGAAAAAGCAGCAGCATCAGACAAGCATTCTATCTTGTGTCCCCAAGACATGACCCACTTCTGAAAAATGGAATCATACAGGGCTCTCCTAACGCTGCTGACACCCTCCTAGCTGTGTGCCACTACGCACGGGTTCCCGAAGTCCTTGATGTTGGTAGTAATCTCTGCAACCCCTCCAGGGATGTGGTACTGCTTTTGGTTTACTATTTTTGTAGGTAGAGGCAGTTCTAATGGCTTCCATTTGGCTTTTCCAACCATAATAGCCCTTACTCCACATGTCAGAGAGCCAATGTGGGAATTCTGCCAATTGCTAAGTCTATCTATTCCCATTATGCATTCTGGCACTGGGGAAATCACTACAGGATTGGTTCGGGGACCTACTGGACCCACTGTAAGACACACCTCAGTTAAGACTCCATCAATAACTTGACCTCCATATGCCCCCACTCTGAGTGGTGGGCCACAATGATGCTTTGGGTCTCCTGGAATTAGTGTCAATTCAGAGCCAGTGTCCAGTAATCCCCAAAACGTCTGATTATTTCCTTTTCCCCAGTGAATAATCACTCTTGTAAAAGGCCTCAGATCCCTTTGGGGAAGGCTGGGAAAAAGACTGACATAGATTTTTGGCAATGTAGTGGGGTTCTTCCTCAAAGGAACCTGGCCTCCCCTTCATTCAGGGGGTTGTGGGTCTGTAAACTGACTCAAGTCTGGGAATTGATTGAGAGGTCATGACTCTGTATTCTTGAGATTCAATCTAGGTTGATGTTCATGTGACCTAGAATTCTTCTGTCTATACATATCAAGTAAATATTTAGTAGGCTTGTCATGTATTTCACTACCAGGAACACCATGAGCAAGTAGCCAATGTCATAATTCCACATGAGTCAGACTATTCTGATTACTGTTCTGACTCTGCTGTCCATTTGGTAACCACACCCACCTTGCTTTTGTCTATTATCTGCCACCACTTGGCCCTACTACCACAGGGTCAAATCAGCCCCATCATAGTTAAGTGTTTTAGTTCAATTAGGACAGTTCCCATTGTCAAATCAGGTTTACATAAAATAGCAATCACAGCAGTCTTCAAGGATGCTGGAGCTCCCTTCACAAATTTATTCCTCACTGTACTGGTGAAAGGTGTGTCTTCTGGACTCTCCATTTCTGGCTCTAGGGGTCTAATCTGATAAATACATTCTAACAGGCCAATTTCCCTAAGCCTCTGGATACCTTCTTCTACATTAAACCAAGGCAGGTCTGGTACTTCAACTTGACTTAAGGTAGGCCACCGCATAATCCATGCCTCAGTAAGCCAACCAAATAAACTAATAGATCCTTTCCTAACCTCTCGAGCTGAAACATTGAATGAAGAATCCATACTTAGTAGACCTAAATCAATAAACTCAGACTGATCCAATCTTACATTCCTTGCACCATTATCCCACACCCTCAGTAGCCATTCCCATACATATTCTCCAGGTTTCTGCCTGTACATGTTAGCAAAATCAAGTAGGTCTTTTTGGGTGTAATGTACCACCTCCTCAGTCACACTTTCTATTTCACCTTTTGGGGTTTGTTTGGACTTAACTTTAGTTATAGGTCTAGCAGAAACAATGGGTGGTTGAAGCAGTTCCTGAGAACCTTGAAGAATATCTTCCATGACCTCTGCCTCAGGCAATGACCAAGCAGGACCAGTTTGGCTAATCCCATCAAACTGAGGTGGAGAGAATATTGGTTTTACAGTACCTCATTCACATGGGAGGGGTTCAACAGAATTTACAGGCTCCATATCCTGATCTTCCTGACTATTTATCCATATGTCCCCATTCCAGGTTTCAGGATCCCATTTTTTCCCAATCAATGGCCTCACTTTAACATCAGACATCATTCTGGGTTGGCAATTTAATTGGTGTTGTAATTCAGCCACCCTTACAATCAGACTCTGGGTTTGGTTTTCAGCAATATCAGCTCTGTTACTAGAAGATATAAGGCATTCTTTCAGAACACAACTGGAAGCACTGAGTTCTTTTATGTGACACTTAAGCCAAGACTCAGCAGCTCTGAGCTCATCTTGCTCTTTCACCACTTTGTCTAGTGTAAGTAGGACCAACCAACCAGCTTCTGTATAGTCCTGATGCTGACAAAATTGCAAAAAAAGTATCAAATATGCAATCACCCAGTGTGTCACTTCTCACAAATACTTGATCTATTGATTGTGCTATTTTGCATATTAATGTTGCCACCTCACACCATGGATTAGGGCCCTCTTTACTAGCAGAGGCAGGGTCACTAGTGTCTTTAAGATTAATCAACTGGAAAGGCAATTTAGAAAACCCATTCTTATGATTTTGTCTCTCTAGAACCACTCCCAGTACCAAATGTGTTAGACTGGGTTCTCTAGAGAAACAAAACCAGTAAAGCATATATATATGTACATATATATATATATATAGAGAGAGAGAGAGAGAGAGAGAGAGGAAGAGAAATTTATCTTAGGAAAATGGCTCACACACTTATAGAACCTGGCAAGTCTAAAGTTCTTGGATCAAAGAGGCTTTTCCCGACTCTTGTAGCTGCAGGGGCTGAGGAGCTCAAGGTTGGCAGGCAGTGTACTGGCTGTTGACTCCAACAAATGACAAATCCAAGATCTCCAGGCCGAATGATGGATTGTTCACTAATGGACAGTTGTAGGCAGCACAAAAGAATCCCGATCCACAGAGGAATGTCTCTTTTCCCAGGATGTCCTGGGAAAACCCTAGGGCAACACCCTTTCAACAGATTGGCTGCTCAAAATATAATCATCTGATCCCATCATGGGAATAACCACTTCACAACAGCTTAAACCACACAGAATTGTGGTCCAGCCAAGTTGACACACAGCTCCAACTATTACAACTCTCAAAACCAAACAGGATTTTTTGTTGCTGTTGTTATGATGCATAACCATTAATTTACATGGCTAGAAAATCAACCAAAATCTTTTATCCCATCCAAAGAAAAAATCCTATCAAATCCAAACAAAAAAGAACATTTTATTTTTGTTAATTTTTTTCTTAATTTGTTAGAAGTCTTTAAGTGGTCAAAGAAGTCAATCATCTTGGAAATCATAACTTTGCCAGAACCAACATTTCTTTAGAACAATTGTTGTTAGCCGTGGTTCAAGACAGACTCTCTCAGCCTAGAAGATATATTTTATAAATATTTGAATTGCATTATCTTATATAATTTTTGCTCCACTGTTTCTGTATCCAACATAAATTGGGATAACTCTTTCTAAATTTGAATTGTATTTTGGAAAAGATATTGCTCACTTTTTAGTGCAGAGAAGTATGTAAATATTTACATCTACCATTTTTCTACCTACTGTTTAAAAATTAGAGCTAAAGTTGTTAAAGTTATTAAAATGACAGAATAATGTGGTAATTCTTATTATGTTATTATTTCTGATATATGATACTACGTTATACATGTTAATACTTCGAAACATTACTGTTCTGCCAGTTGTAAATATTACATTACACCCAGCTCCTTGCACCAAAAACCTCACAATGACCTTTGATCAAAAGCAATACAATTGGACTGGTTAAAACAAACAGGATAAATGAGTATTGACTCTTTGCTTTATTTAAGGGCAAACTAGAAATGGATCATTTAACTTTCATTTGTATCCTATAGTAAATCATCATTTTGAAGGTCTGTATTACTTTATCCCACTATTAAAGACTTCTGTATTTTGTTTTGTAAGAATTTCCAGGTATATAGTAGAGCCGACAACAGATAAGGTTGTAGTCACTTCTTGGACACAGCCAGCTACCCAGAGGGAGTGAGTAGTTGGACCTGTGGGCTCAGGACCATGGTCGCAGGGGACATCAAGCTCAATTGGCATAGCATTTTACACAAAAACTTTGTTCTACATCCTACTTTGGTGAGTAGCAACTGGGATATTGAAAGCTTGCAAGTGGCCATCTAGATGTAACAGTGGGTCTCTCCTCATCCAGACAAAGAATGGATAAAATCAAAGACACAAGGAAACAATTAGTCCAAGTGACTAGAACACCACATGATCCTTAGCCTACATGACTATGAGACCAGAAGAACTAGATGGCGCCTGGCTGCCCCTGTCAACCACTTGGAGATCCTGGATAGAGAGGGAGAACAGTGTGGAACAAAACTCAAAATCATTTGGGAGAGGGGAGGGGGCATGAAGTTTGCTGGTCTAATAGAGCCTGGTAGAATTCCTGAGACTATGGCCTCTAGCTGCCCTTCAGGTCTGGAATTGAACCCATTCCTGTGGCTTTCACCCAAACAAAAGCATGTGAGCTGAACATTTACATTAGCTAGATATACTCCTTGGAGTGATCAATCATGGGAGAGAAGAATGGCTGTGTATGCACAGGGAAACAGCTTGGGAGCAGGAGTGCATGGGACGGAAGGACACAGGGAAGAGGTGGCTATGGGGAGGAAGTAGGAGGAGAGCTGTTGCATTGTGGGAGATAGCAGTCAATGTCAATGTGTATGTGTATGTGAATTGTTATATAGAAGATGAATTTATTCTGTAAATTTTCACCCAAATCACAATAAAATTTTTTTAAAAAAAGACTTCTGTAGTTTGTTGACATTAATTATACCAAAGAAAAAAACACTTTATGAGTTTAAAACCTTGTGGATAATTATCATGATCTTGTAGAACAGCTATTACATGTAAAGGATTAAGCGGCAGTTTAAAAATATCACTTGGAATCATCTGAACTCAATCCATTAGAAGATAAAAGCAGTATACTTTTAGCAGTGAAGCTGAAAGTTGTTTTTTTTTTTTTTTTTTTTTTTAACCAGGTCGTTATAGCTATGGCTATATGACCTTATTCAGTAAAAACAATGTGAGAAATTTGATTTTAAAATGACACAGTCTATTAAGCTATCTAGGTAAAATCTGGTATAAGGTCAAACAGCAATACCAAAAAACCAAACCCAACTCACTGCCATCAAGTCTATCTGACTCATAGTGACCCCGATTGGGTTTCCAGACCTATAAATCTTGAAGAACAGTGGGAAGTAGATTACCTAATCTTCCTCCAGGGAGTAGCTGGTGGGTTTGACCTGCCAATCTTCTGGTTAGCAGTGAAATGTCTTACCACTATGCCACCAGAGCTCCATTCAAAGAGCAACAAAAACCAAAAATAAAACTCATTACTATCAAGTTGTTTCAAACTCATAGTGATCTATAATGCAGAACACAATCACCCCATAGGATTTTCAAAGCTGTAAGCAAGGAGCCCTGGTGGTGTAGAGGTTAAAGCATTGGGCTGCTAACCGCTAACCAAAGGGTCAGAGGTTTGAACCCACCAGCCATTCAGTGGGAGGAAGATTTGGCGGTCTGCTTCCCTAAAGATTTACTGTGCTCATTCTACTATGGGTTAGAACTGACTCTATTGGAGTGGACCTCCAAATCTTTCTCCCACAGAGCAACTGTTGTGTTCAAACTGCCTGCTTTTAGGTTAGCAGCCAAATGCTTAACCACTGCACCACCAGGGCTCCTTCAAAGAACAATAAGACTGTAATGATTATAGAATAGTTAAGCTCAATTTTTTCTACTTGAAGACAGAAAGGGCAAAACCAATAAAATATTCATCAGCAATATCTTTATAAAGGAGCTCTGGTGGTATGGAGGGTAAGGAATTTGGCTACAAACCAGAATGTTGGTGGTTCAAACCTACCAGCTGTTCCATAGGAGGAAGATGAGGCAATCTACTTCTATAAATCCTTGAAAACCCTATAGGGGTTGCTATAAATCAGAATCAACTCAATGACAGAGTTTTTTTTTTTTTTTTTTGGTATATCTTTATAAGTTTTCTCTTTCAATTATTCTTGAAAATTAAAAGTCACTCAAATAAAACAATGAAATATGACTTTAAGGAATGGTATTTTACCACTATTTTTATTTATATTTTAAAAATTATTATGATAAAATGTATCTAGTATTTGCTATTTTAACCATTTTAACTAATTAACTCAGTGAAGTTAATTACATTGGCCATGTTGTACAACAGTTATTTAAAATACTTTTCACCACCTTAAACAGAATCTCAGTTCAGTGTAAGCAATAACTCCCCATTTTGCTTCCTTCAGTTCTTGATGACCACTAATAAGCTTTTGTTTCTATGCATTTGCTATTCTAGATATTTCATTTAATAGAATCATACAATATTTGTCTTTTTGTGCCTGACATTTTACTCAGCGTAACATTTTCAAGATTTATCCATGTTGTAGCATGTATCAAAACTTCATAGCTCTTTCTAAATGAATAATACTGAATAATACTTGGTCGTATGTACATGGGGTCCTGCGTAGCACAAAGAATAAATGAAATGACTGGCTACAAATCAAAGTGTTGCTGGTTTGAATCCATCCAGGAATCCTCAGAAAATCTAGTGATCTATTCTATAATACTGTAATCACTGAAAATCCAGTGAAGTGCAGTTCTCTGAAACACATGATGTAGCTATAAGTCAAAATCAACTTAAAGACAAATAGGTTTTCTTTCTCTCTCTCTCTCTTTTTTTAACTGTTATTGTGATTTGGATGAAAGTTTATAAAGCAAATCAGTTGTTAATTCAACAGTACATACGCATTTTGTTTCACATCTTTGATTACAGTCCCCTCAATGAAACATCACTCATCCGACTTCCTCCTTATGTTTCTCATTTCCAGTGCTTCTTCTGTCCTTACTCTTCCTGTGCCCTTTGAACTTTGTCTTTGGGCAAATTCTTCCCTTTTGACTGCAAACGCTTGATTTTTCTAAGGGGAGCATACTTCCCTTAGAAATATTCCCTTGTTTACCTTTTAGATTTGTCTATTGTTTGGCTGAAAATTGAGCCTTGAGGGCTAGTTCAATTTTAGGTCTGAGGGTGACTAAGGCCTATAGTTTTGGCATTTCCACCAGTTTCTATCCTACCAGCATGCCTGGTTAGTGTTGTGATTTTGAATTTAGTTCCACGTTTTTTCCCCCACTCTGTCTAAGATCTAATGTAACCCCTTTTGGTACTGCTAGCTGGGCACCATCTAGAATTTCAAGCCTCAAGGTCATGGAGATTGGAGAGAATGTGGTTCATTAGTCCTTTGGACTAATTGTTACCATGTGTCTTTGATTATCTTTAATCTTCTTCACTCTAGATGTGGAAAGACCAATAATTGCATCTTAGATGACCTCTCATAAACTTTTAAGACGTCAGGTGTTATATTCTATAATATAGAATATTATATTTGTGACCATGTTATGCTAATTGACCTTGATGACCTCCAAAACTATGGTCCTGGCCCCACATGCCCAGGGGTTTATTCCCTCAGGGAGTTTGGTTATGGCTAAGAAATTTTTATAACTTTTCCCATTGTATACTCTACAACATTCATGGATATATTAACAGCACATGTAAATACATAGGTAAAGATATTCTCTGTCAAACAATATTTGTCTTTTTATGCCTGAAATTTTACTCAGCATAACATTTTACTCAGCATAAATATATATGCATTTGTAGGTGTAATCCATTTGCTTTCACATAGCTGTTTGAGCTTGTGTATCTATCTGTGGATCCACTGGTAGATTATTGTTATCATTGTTATTGCAGGATTATGTGTGTATGTGACAGTTGTTGTTGTTGTTGTTATGTGCCGTCGAGTCGGCCCCGACTCATAGCGACCCCTCCTTGGGTTTCCGAGGCGGTATCACTACGGAAGTAGGATTGCCCAACCTTCCTTCCGGGGACAGTATTTACTTCTATTCCCTTTAACTCTTGTTGTACTTCTCCTAGTGTCTTTCCTTGTCTTGATTATTTTTAGCTTACCCACCAGCCCTTATTATATATCGCCTTCCCTTTACTCAGGATAGTATGTGTCTGCTGTGTAGTTAATCGTTCACCTTGCCTTTCCTTCCCATCTTAGGTAACCATTAAAGACTGAATCTTTTGTGTGAAAACCTTTTCTTGACCTTTTTATAATAGTGGTCTCATACACTATTTGTCCTTTTGTGATGGACTAATTTCACTCACAGAGGAATGCAGAGTCATTGTACAAAAAATAATTGGTTGATGCCCAATTATTTCAGAAGACAGCATATAATCAAGAACAAATGGTATTGAAGGAAGAAGTCCAAGCTACACGGAAAGAATTGGTTGAAAACAAGGGTCCAGGAATTGACAGAATACCCACTGAGATGTTTCAACAAACATATGATGCAGGACTGGAGGCATTTACTCATCTATGCTAAGAAATTTGGAAGACAGCCATCTGGACAGGAGCTCTGGTAGCATAGTGTCTAAGGCACTTGACTGCTAACCAGAAGGCTGGTGGTTCAAACCCACCAGCCACTCCTTGGAAGGAAGGTTGGGCAATCTACTTCTGTAGTGATACCACCTAGGAAATGCAAGGAGGGGTCTCTATGAGTCGGGTCCAACTCCATGGCACATAACAACAACAGCTATCTGGCCAAGTGACTGGAAGAGATCTATTATTTGTACCCATTCCAAAGAAAGATGATCCCAAAGAATGTGGACATTGTCGAACAATATCATTAATGTCACATAAGTAACATCTTGCTGGAGTTCATTTAAAAATGGTTGCAGCAGTATATTGACTGGGAACTTCCAGAAATGCAAGCTGGACTCAGAAGAGGACGTGAAATGAGGGATATCATTGGTGATATCAAATAGACCTTGGGTGAAAGCAACAAATACCAGAAAGATGTTTACTTGTGTTTTATTGACTGTGCAAGAATGTTTGAATATGTGGATCATAATAAATTATGGATAATATTGAGAAGTATGGGAATTCCAAAATGCTTAACTATACTCACGAGGAACCAGTATATTGACCAAGACACTGTTGTTCTAATAGAACAAGGGGATACCACGTAGTTTAAAATCAGGAAGGGTGTGTATCAGCGTTGTATCCTTTTGCCATACTTATTCGATCTATATGCTGAGCAAATAATCTGAGAAGCTGGACTATGTTAACAAGAATGTGGTGTCAGGAATGGAAGAATATTCTTTTACTAAAGTATAGCAGTAACACTGGCTATATGCAGAGGGAGCTCTGTAGTGTAGTGCCTAAGGCACTTGACTGCTAACCAGAAGGCTGGTGGTTCAAACCCACCAGCCACTCCTCAGAAGGAAGATGGGGCAATCTACTTCCATAGTGATACTGCCTCGGAAACCCAAAGAGGGGTCGTTATGAGTCGGGTCCGACTAGATGGCACATAGCAAAATATGCAGAAGACACAAGCTTGCTTGGTAAAAGTAAAGATGAATTGAAGCATTCGCAGAATGGATTACACCTGAACTTAAAGAAAATGAAAATCCTCACAACTTGTCCCATCATAATAAATGGAGAAGAGATAGAAGTTGTCAAAGACTTCATATTATTTCATATTACTTGGATTCACAATCAAGACCTATGAAAACAGTACTCAAGACATCAGACGTTGTATATTACACTAGGTAAATCTGCTGCAAAAAATTTCTTTAAGGTGTTGAAGAGCAAAAATGTCTCTTTGAAGACCAAGGTGCACCTAACTCAAGCTATGGTGTTTTCAGTAGCCTCATATGCATGTGAAAGCTGGACAATGAAAAAGGGAGACTAAAGAAGAATTGATGCTTTTGAATTATGGTGTTGGCAAAGAATGCTGAAAATACCATGGACAACCAGAAGAGCTAACAAATCTGTTCGGAAGAAGTACAGCTGGAATACTCCTTGGAAGTAAGAATGGCCAGACTTTATCTCACCTACTTTGGTCAATGGTCAGATGAGACCATTCCCTGTTGAAGGACATCATGCTTGGTAAAGTGACACTTCAGTGAAAAAGGGGAAGGCCCTCAATGAGATGGATTGACACAGTGACTACAACAGTGGGCTCAAGTATATCAAGGATTATGAGGTGGGTGCAGGACTGGTTTCTTTCTATTTAACTTGGGTTGTTATGAGTGAGAACCGACTCAATGACATCTACAATAAAGACATTAATGCTAGGGTATGATGACATCTAATTATTACTTGATTATCATCTCTCTAATGGCTAATGATAATGAGAATTTATTCATGTGTTTGTTAGCCACCTGAATGTCTTTGGGGAAGTTTCTTTTCATGTCCCCTGACTATTTTTAGTATGAATTGTCTTTTTATTGTTGAGGTGTTGAAGTTTTCTATAAATTTTAGAGGTTTATCCCTTGTCTGATATGTTGTTGCCATTTTTTTTCCAGTTTGTGGGTTCTGTTTTTAGTCTTTTGGTGGAATCTTTTGATGCACATAGCTGTCTCATTTTTAGAAAGCCTCAGTCACTTAGTTTTGTGCTTATGCATTTTCAGTTATGTTTACTAGTGTATTCACATCATAAATTAGGAGTCCTAGGTTTTTCCCTATTTTCTTTGATGATCCTTAGAGTTTTACATTTAGGTCTTTGATCCATCTTCAGTTTGTTTTTGTACATGGTGAGAGATATGGATCCTGTTTCAGTTTTCTGCAAGTGCATATCTAGTTTTACCATCATCATTTGGTAAAGAGACTATCTCTTTCCCATTTAATGAGTTTCAGCCCTTTTTCAACCATCAGCTGTGCATAGGTGGATGGATTTACTTCAGGTTCTCATTTCTGTTCCTTTGGTGCCTGTATTTGTCATTGTACCAGTCGCAGGCTATTTTGACTACTATGAATCTGTAGTAGGTTTTGAGATTGGGACGTGCAAGATCTCCTACTTTATTCTTCCTCTTTTGTAGTGCTTTGCTTATTTGAATTCTCTTTCCTTTCCATATAAAGTTGGTGATTAGTTTCTCCATCATTTTGAAAAATGATGATAAATATGGATCAAGATTGCATTAAATCTGTAGAACACTTTGTAGACTATTGATATTTTTGATATTTTCACAATGTTAAGTCATCCTATCCATGAGCATGCTATATTCTTCCATTTATATAGGTCTCTTTTGGTTTCTTGTAGTAGTGTTTTGTAGTTTTCTTTGTATACAGTTCCTTTGTGTCTCTAGTTAGACTTATTCCTAAATACTCCATCTATTGGGTGTCTATTATAAATGGTATTATTTTCCTCGTTTCCTTTTCAGAGTTCTCTTCATTAGTATAAAGGAATCCAACTGATTTTTTTTCCAATTTTTTTTTTTTTCAGTGTTCCCTCCCCTCCCCTACCACCCCTGGTAACCAACAAAGAAACTTTCCTTCTATATATAAACTTTTCCTTGACTTTTTACAATAATGAACTAATACTATATTTGTTCTTCTGTGGTTGACTTATTTCACTCAGCAGAATGTCCTCCAAGTTCATCCATGTGATGCAGTGTTTTGCAGATTTCTACAGTATTCTTTAGTGTTGCATAGTATTCCATTGTGCATATGTACCATAGTTTGGTTATCCATTCTTCTGTTGATGGACACCTAGGTTATTTCCATTTTTTTTTTGCTTTTTATGCTTATTATGTACCCTGTCACTTTGCTGAATCTTTCAATTAGTTCCAGTAATTTTCTTGCTGAATCTTTGGGATGTTCTATATGTAGGACCATATCATCTGCAAATAGAGATAATTTTACATTTTCCTTGCCAATTTGGATAATTTTTATTCCCCTTTCTTGCACTATTCTGGCTAGGACTTCTAATATAATATTAAATAGGTGTAGTGATAAATGGCATCCTTGTTTGGTACCCAGTTATGCTAATCTTGTCTTCCGTCGAGTCAATCATATTCCTTTGCCATTTCAACTTTTATCTGTGTTCTGGATTTATATTTATTGTTTTTGTAAGGTTTCTAATTTTCCATTTATTTTGTCTGTTCTTGGATTGTTATCCTCAATTCTTTTAGAAATTTGTCTCTATTTACCTTGATTTTGACAGTGTTTTCCTTGATCTTTCTCTCAATGCATTGAAGGTTCTTAATATAAATCTTTTGAATTCCTACCAGATAGCTACAATACCATTTCTTCCTCAGGTGAGCTTTCTGGCTCTCTTTTTAATCATTCATTTGTACCATTCTGTCTTGGTTCTTTATGTGAACTGATATTGCTTGTTGTCTCCAAGGCAGTGTAGTATTGTTGTATTTGTACTTAATTGGTGATTATATGTTGATATATTTGCCCAGATTTTCTTTTTTTGTTGTTTCTTTTAATGTATCCAAATGAGCCAGATGAGTATGCTACTCTTCTTACTAGTTTGGCCAACTTAGGTGCTAACCCCCTGTCCCCTGATGAATGAGATAGAAGTTAATGGGCGTGTTTGTATAGTTCTCTGTTCACTGTTCATGTAGAGCAGTTGAGGGTAGCTTCGGCTGGTGTGGGTCACTGTCTCATTGATCAGGTGGGGTACAGGAGCAGGTGGTTGCCCTCATCAATGGGCAGGACTGCAGGAGGTACAGATGTTGGGGGAAGTGTGAGAACAGTTGTCTCCCACAGGGTGGGGGAAAAAAGGGGAAAAATTACAAACAACAACAATAAAGCAAAGAATAGATAAAAGACAAGAAAAGAAACAAAAATAAGAGTAAAATCACCACAACACAAAAGAGAAAATAAGTAAAAAGGCAGAAAAAGAACAAAACAGGGAAAGGGCAAATATAAAAGAAGAAAAATAAAAATAAAAGAAGCTGGGGGAGGAAAAAAGAAGAGAAGAATAAAGAGAGCATAGTAAATAAAAAAAATAAAAATAAAGAGAAAGGAATAAAGCAAAGAAGAAACAAGAAAAAGAAAACAAGGAAGAGAAAGAAAAAAAAAAAAAAGGAGAGAACTGGGAGTGCAGTGCACCTGAGTGATGCTTCTGCTGGCTGAAGAGGCAGTGCAAGGGGCAGGAATGGCATCTGAATTTGAAGGGCGTTCCTGCTGATCTAGATGGTCACTGGAGACAGGGTGCCTGGTCCCAGTAGATGTTTCTGCCAGTCTATAAGGTGGCTGGGGGAAGGGTGCCTGGACCTGCAAGGAGTTCATGCTGGCTCAGCAGATGTCTGTGTGCAGGACTTCTGGTCTCAAAAGCAGTTCCTGTTAGCCTAAAAGGTGGCCGGGAGCAGAGTACATGGTCCAGGAAGGATTTTCAGCTGCCCCAGAAGTCATCTTGGGTCAGAGGGCCTAGTCCTGAAAGGAGTTCCTGCCAGCCCAGAAGTTGGCTGGGAAAATATCTCCTGGTCCCTGCAGGAGTTACTGCTAGCCCAGAAGTTAACTGGGCACAGGGCATGAGGTCATGGATAGATTTCCTGGTGGTCTAGAAAGTGAGTGGGGGTGAGGGATATCCATACTTTTGGTCATGGGGAGGGTGTGAACAACAAAGGAGAAGTCACATGTCTCTGGCTGCCAGCTGATGTGGCACCTGTTCAGTCCTGGGTGAGCAGTGATGATTATTAGGCTGCTGCTTGGAAAAATTCAAATTGTTTACATTGTGTCATTCTAGTTGACAGTTCATAGCTCCATTTTTCTCGTTGTTCAGTTTTTATTCAGTTTTTTCTTTTTTATTTCTTTTTTTATTTTGATTTGGGTGAAGATTTACAGAGCAAATTCACTTTCCATACAGCAGTTCACATATACTTTCTCTCATGTCATTGATCACAGTTTACCACAATGCAACAGCTCCCCTCCCACTTCCTCCCCATAGTTACCTCTTCCCAGTGTCCATCCCTCCATACTCTCCTGCCCCCTGAGCTGTCTCCCTGTGCATAAGCATGTTTTTTTCTTATAGTCAGTATTTGTTCCACTTCTTTATCCTTTCCTTTGCAGCTCAGGGTTCTAGGATTATCATCTGTGTCTGTTTTCTTTGGTTTCTCTTGTCTTAGTTATAATGTGTCTGGATAACTCATCTGCTTAGTCTGCCATCTTAACTGGAAGTCTTGACAACTGATTTTGTTTTCTAAAATCCACTTTTTTCATTTGCACTACTCAGGGACTCCTATATGCAAACACTACATTTTGTTTTTCCTCTCATCTGTTGATGGATTTTTTTAAATTGTAAATATATACCAAAACACCCCCCAAAAAGAAAAAAAAATCACTGCTGTTGAGTTGATTCAACTCTTTGAAACCCCTCCTTGGGTTTCCAAGGCTGTATCTGTATGGAAGTAAATTGCCAAATCTTCCTTCTGAGTCCACCTCAACATTTTTCACAAGTGCAATTCAGTGACATTGTGTTCAATGTTATGTAACCATCAGCATTTTCTGTTTCCAATTTTTTCCAGCACCCTAACAGAATCTCTGTGTCCCCTAAGGAGTGAGTACTCTTACCTCTCATCCTTGGAATCCACTAATAAACTTTGATCTGTATATATTTGTCTACTTTAGATATTTATGCAAACAGAATCATACAATATTTGTCTTTTTGTGATTGACTTTTTTCTCTCAGCATAATGTTTTCAAAAGGATCTCTGGTGGAACAACAGTTAAGCACTCACCTCCTACCTGAGAGGTTGGTGGTTTGAAACCATTAGCTGCTCTATGAGAGAAAAGTCCTGATAATATGCTCCCATAAATATTTGGGCCTAGGAAGCCATATGGGGCAGTTCTACTCTGTCCTATAAAGTCACTAGGAATTGGAATCGACTTGATAGCCAACAACATTTTCAGCATTCATTCATGTTGTAGCATGTCTCAGGACTTCATTTCTTTTATGGCTGAGCAATATTTCTACCTAGGAGCTCTTATAGCATAGTGCCTAAGGCACTTGACTACTAACCAGAAGCCTGGCGGTTCAAACTCACCAGCCACTCCTCGGAAGGAAGGTTTGGCAATCTACTTCTGTAGTGATGCTGCTTCGGAAACCCAAGGAGGCGTCATTATGAGTTGGGGCCAACTCGACGGCACATAACAACAACAACAATATTTCTACATTTTGTTTTTCCATTTTTTCGTTGATGGACATTTAGGTTATTTCTTTTGGTTCTTGTGAATAGTTTTGCAATGAATGTTGGTAAACAATATATCTGTTTATGTTCCTGCTCTCATTTTGGGGGGTATATACTTAGAAGTGGAATTGCTGGATCATATAGTAATTTTCTGTTTAAATGTTTGAGGAACTGTGAAACTCTTTGCCATTTTGCTATACCAAATTACAATCCTACCAGCAACGGATGAGTGTTCCTATTTCTTCACATTCTTGGCAACATTTCTTTTTGTTTTCAAGTCATGGTCATCTTACTGTGAGGTGATATCTTGTGATTTTGAACTGCATTTCCCTTGGGTGGTGCAACTGGTTAATACATTTGCCTGCTAGCTGAAAGATTATCAGGTTAAATCCATTCAAGGTGTCTCCGAAGAATGGCCTGGTGATCTACTTCTGAAATATCAGCGTTTGCAAACCCTATGGATACTGTTTTACTCTGACACACAGGCCATGATTCAGACTCCATTAGCTGGTAACTAGTAAGGACTAAGACAAATGAGTTACACCAGACATAGCTCTTACCCATTCTGTCCAGTGTATACACAAGAGTGAGAAAAGTAGATTAAAATTAATAAATCCTATCTTCTGTAGGACATTCTGCTGGTGCTATGATTAAAGCATTGGGCTGCTAACCAAAAGGTCAGCAGTTTAAACCCACCAGCTGCTCTCTGAGAGACAGAGGAGGCAATCTGCTTCCCTAAAGATTGAAAGCCTTGAAAACCCTAGGAGACAGTTCTACTCTATCCTATAGAGTTGTTATGAGTTGGAATTGACTCTATGACAGTGGGTTTTGTTTTTGGATCTTCTGTAGCTGTGTTTTTCAATATGTCAGCCAATAGCCAGAGGTGGCTAGCAAGCACTTGAATTATGAGTAGTCTGAATTGAGATAGGCTGCAAGTAAAAAAATATACACCAAATTTTGAAGACTTAGTATGAAAGAAGAATATAAAATATCTCAATAATGTTTTATATTGATGATACATTGAAATGAGAATATGCTTCCTCATTAGAAAATATTGTGTTAAAAATGTATTTTTAAAACAGACAAACAACAAAAAAAAATCAATCACAAGAATTTGAATTCCAAGCTTTATGTAGAGTACTGCTTAGGTCAACAGTTAGATTAGAATAAGGGAATACTGCATGGATTAAAATCAGGAAAGGTGTACATCAGGGTTGTATCCTTTCACTATGCTTATTCAGTGTGAATGCTGAGCAAATAAACTAAGAAGCTGGATTATATGAAGAAGAACTCAGCATCAGGATTGGAGGAAGGTTCACTAACAACATGTGATATGCAGATGAAACAACTTTGCTTGCTGAACGTGAAGACAACTTGAAGCACTTACCAATGAATATCAAAGACTACAGAGCCTTCATTATGGATTCCACCCCAACAAAAAAAAAAAAAAAAAAAAAAAAAGAACATCACAATGGGACCAACAAAGCACATCATGATAAACGGAGATTGAAGTTATCAAGGATTTCATTTTACTTGGATCCATAATGAATGCCCATGGAAGCAGCAGTCAAGAAATCAAAGGATGTATTGCATTAGGCAAATCTGCTGCAAAAGACCTCTTAAAAGTGTTAAAGAGCAAAGATGTCACTTCGAAAACTAAGGTGCTCCTGACATAAGCCATTGTCTTTTTAATAGCATCATATGCATGGGAAGACTGGAAAATAACTAAGGCACTTGACTGCTAACCATAAGGTTGGTGGTTCAAACCCACCAGCCCTCTTTGGAAGGAAGGTTAGACAATCTACTTCCATAGTGATACTGCCTTGGAAACCCAAGGAGGGGTTACTGTGAGTCAGAGTCAGATCTAACTAGACAGCAGTGAGCGGTAGAAGAGTTAAGGAGCTCTGGTGGTGTAGTGACTAAGGCATTTGACTGCTAACCAGAAGGTTGGTGGTTCAAACCCACCAGCCACTCCATGGAATGAAGACTAGGAAATCTACTTCCATAAACATTTACCTTCTCGGAAGTCCAAAGGGGGTTGCTATGAGTCAGAATTGACTCAATGGCAGTGAGTTTGGTTTTTTTGGTTTTGCAGAAGAGTTGATGTATTTGAATTGTTGTGTTGGTAAAAAATATTCAATGTGTTATGGACTGCTGGAAGAATGAACAAATCAGTCTTAGAGAAAGTGTACCTGAAATGCTCCTTAGAAGGGAGAGTACCCAGACTTCGTCTCTTTTACTTTGGTCATGTTATGAGGAGGAACCAGTCCCTGGAGAAGGACATCATGCTTGGTGAAATAGCTGTTGTTGTTGTTGTTAGGTGCTATTGAGTTGGCTCAAACTCATAGTGTACAATGGAATGAAACACTGCCCAGTCCTGTGCCAGCCTCACAATACTTGCTATATCTGAGCCCATCATTGTAGTCATTGTGTCAATCCATTTTGATGAGGGCCTTTCCCTTTTTCATTGACCCTCCATTTTATCAAGCATGATATCCTTCTCTAGGAAATGGTCCCTTCTTACAACATGACCAAAGTAGATCAAATGAAGTCTGGCTATTATCACTTCCAAGGAGCATTCTGGCTGCACTTTTTCCAGGACAGCTTTGTTAGTTCTTTTGGCAGTTCATGGTACTCTCAGTATTCTTTGCCAGCACCACAACTCAAAAGCATCAACTCTCCTTCAGTCTTTATTCATTTTCCAGCTCTCACATGCATATTAGGTGACTGAAAATACCATGGCTTGTGTTAGGTGCACCTTAGCCTCTGCTCTTCAGCACTTTAAAGAGGTCTTTTGTAGCAATTTTCTCAGTGCAATATGTCTTGATTTCTTGACTACTGCTTCCATTGGTGTTGATTGTGAATCCAAGTAATATGAAATCTTTGACAACTTCAATCTTTTCTCCATTTATCGTTTTGCTGCTTATTGGCCCAGTTGTGAGGATTTTCGTTTTCTTTATGTTGAGATGTAACCCATACTGCAGACATAGTCTTTAATCTTCATCAGTAAGTGCTTCAAGTCATCCTCGCTTTCAACAAGCAAAGTTCTGTCATCTGCATATAGCAGGTTGTTAATGAATCTTCCTCCAATCCTGATGCTACACTCTTCTTTATGTACTCCAGCTTCTTGGATTATTTGCTCAGCATACAGATTCAATAATTATGGTGAAAGGATACAATCCTGATGTATGTCCTTCCTGATTTTAAACTATGCAGTATCCCTTGTTCTGTTTCAACAACAGTTTACTGGTCTGTGTACATGTCCCTCATGAGCACAATTTGGTGTTCTGGAATTCCCATTCTTTTTAACGTTATCCATAACATTAACATAAAATAGAGTGTAAGTAAAAAAGAGAAATACTTCAGTGAGATGGATTTTCACAGTTGCGGTAACACTGGCCTCAAGCATAGGCTCAACTGTGAAGATGATGCAGGAACAGGCAATGTTTCGTTCTGTTGTATGTGGGGTCCCAATGAATTGAAAGTGACTTGATGGCACCTAACAATAACAGCAACAAGTTCAAGAGTCTTTAAACATCATATTTTTAGGTCCTGGAGCAAGCAGTTTCTGGCATGTGGTAGGACTCAAGAAAGAGTTAAAATGATTTATTAATTACATTAAATAATTAAATATCCAGGCAATGTTTCTCCTACTACATGGGCCTCCTGGGTTCAGTTATGGTCATAGCCCTCTGTGAAATATTGTCAGTGACTGGATGAATGGTCAGTTTGGTGGATGGATTAGCTAACTAGCTAGCTATCTAGAAGAATGGATAGAAGATCTTGTTAACTCATTGCCATAGAATTGATTCTTACTTATAGTGATCCTATAGAAAAGAGTAAGGAGCTCTGGTTGCTCAGTGCATAAGGCATTCAACTGCTAACCAGAAAGTCAGCAGTTCAAACCCACCAGCTGTTCTGTGGAAGGAAGATGGGACAATCTATTTCTCCTAAGATCTACCTCCTTGGAAACTCAATGGGGTTTGCTATGAGTTGGAATCAACTCAATGGCATAAGCTTGACTTTTCTGTTATAGGCTAGAGCAGAACTGCTCTATAGGGTTTCCAAGACTGTAAATCTTTATAGAAGCAGACTGTCACATCCTTTTCCCACAGAGCAGCTGGCAGGATTGAACTGACAACATTTTGGTTAGAAAGCAAGTGCTTAACCACTGTGCTGTCAGGGTGCCTAGATAGATAATAGATGAATAGTCAGACAGACACACAGATAGACATAAAGATGTAGCATGGATATATTTTTTTTTTACCTTTATAGCTTCCTCTTCTGTTTCCTCAATCACTCAAATACACTCTTAGAGGCATAGTACTCTAAATGCTCATAAGAATATGAACTTCCAGAACAAACTAGAAATTTAAATTTGAAATTAGAAATTTAAATAATATTCAGACAAAGTAAAGGAAAATAATTTCCACCTTCTTCCCCTTCAGATCCTCTAATTTCAATGTGAAATAAAGTAAGTTGGGTAGGATTTTCATTCACTCCTTTTTGATCACGTCACTGACCTTCCCAAATGACTCTATATAAAATAGCAGATTTATATCTATCCTGACATTCCTGATCCACTTTAATCACATTATTTTCTTTGTAACTCTTATTACCCACTCTCTTTTATGCTATAAATTTGCTCACCCATTTATTATGTGTCTCCTCTTACTAAATTCCAAAAAGTCATGGACTATTTTGTTCATTAATGTATTCCCAGTGTCTAAAGTAAAGCCTGGTATGTGGTAGGTCATTATCATATATATGATGAATGAATGAATCAATGAATGATTAAAATGGGTATGAACACAGCATCTCTGAGGAAAGTTTCAGGAAGAACTCTAAGAAAGAGTCATTCCTTGCCCATGAATACAACACCAGGCATGGAATGCTACCGGCAATAAAGCACAAGATGCAGAAGGGAGAAAAAAAGTCTGCATATATTATCATTCAATTATAGTTTGAAAATAATAAAAATGTTGACATTTTTATTCCAGAAGTAAGGAAAATAGAACATCAGTCTCATGAATGCTCTAATTTTGTGAGTTTTCAAGTACAGTTCAGCATATAATAATAGTAAGGAAAAGTACTCTCTCATAAGTGAAGTGCACTGAACACTTTCCCTTGTTACCCTCAAGAGAGGGATCAGGTCTCCAGCAGCAAGGTAAGCATGGGCGGGCTTGTGCTTACTCACTGATCTGCACTGAACACTTTCCCTTGTTACCCTCCCGAGAGGGAC
>NW_006921799.1:625365-637938 GCF_000298275.1 Orycteropus afer afer
TTTCTGGGAATAGATGCCACAGATAATAAGCATATGATAAAGGGTCCCAAGGATGCAAAAACTGTCCTGACATAAATAGAGAGAATCAAGAACCAAACCAAACCCACTGCCATCGAGTCAATTCTGACTCCTAGCAACTGCCATTGAATTTCCAAGGCTATGTATTTTTACAGTGCAGATTGCCTTGTCTTCCTCCCATAGAGCAGCTTGGGAGTTTGAACTGACCACTTTCCGGTTAACAGCCAAATGCTTTACCGACTACACCACCAGAGATCATTAAAGAGAGGGACTGAAATACAAAGAGAAGACGAATACAAAAACAAGACAACTTATCAACCTGAACTGGCTTGTAGCTAGAGTAGAAATAGACAAATGTTTGAACAAAGGTATACTCCATTCTCCTAAGCATGAGTTCATGGTTCTTATGAAATCTAGACTTTTTTAAGAATATTTTTCATAAAAATGATAAACTGTATAGAAAATGTAGAATTCTGTGCAAAAAAATTCAAGAGAAGTTATTGGAGAAAAAAGAATAGGGAAAGGTAGGAGTCTTTTAGTGAGATTAGAGAATGTTGGACCAAATAAAGTGAGTTGAGTATGTTTTCCTTGGGCCCAGCATATGGTTATAGGAAAATTGAAGTGAGAGGACTCTAAAGATCAAAGTTATCTCAGAGAGAGAGAAAGAGAGAGTATGAACATTTTTGTTAGTGTATAGAACTTTTCAGGACTCTTTTCTGCTAGGGACTTGGAAGATTCACCAATATTTATCATGAACTTGTCATGCTCATGAGCCTCTGTGATAGGGTGGAGATCAAGACATGGATGAGACATGAGACACTAGAGGAGTCTAATGAATCCTAGGTTATGAGATTTCTATTAATAATAATAAAAAAAGTTCCTCTCATTAGTGAAAGTAAGAGAATTCTCACAGAAAAAAAAAGAATTTTTCTAGCCCATAGTCAATGTAATTTCTCAAAAGGAAAGGAAAGAGAAGGAAAAAGAAAGAGAAGGAAATGGATGGGAAGGGAAGGAAATGATACAAAAAGATAAGAAAAAAAAGGTAAGTCAATCCTCACAGACATAGTGATTAATCATAGGCATGGTCCTTAACATTCATTTGGTTGTAAAACAGTGTTAGTAGTAGCATAAGAACCTGTCTAACTTCAAGGAGGTAATATGAATCAAGATCAGCCTAAGATCCCTACAACGTAGAGGTCAGACATAACTCCACCTTCTAAACTTTTTACCTGTTTTGACACCAGTCATCCCCTTCAGAGCACTCTCTACTTCCCTTCTGGGTTTGATAGTCCATTGCAATGACCACACAGAACTCACAGACCATATCTAAAGTTAAATGCTTTATTAATGAACTAACAGGGTACAACTTGGGATCAGGTTCAGGAAGCAGACAGGCGCAGTATTTCTTCTTCAGTATAAGGCAGCTCTCTCCACAACTTCAGCCATGAAGGCCTCCTCTCAACCCATTCAGGACAGGCTCCTCTTGGGTCTGAGGACAGGATCCTCTAAGACCTGCTGTCTGTTGCTGCCAGCTCTGCTGCTGGCCCATTCTGAGCCTCTCACTACAGTTTTACAGCCCTTGATTCATGCTTTAGCTCTCTTGTTGTTGTTGTTGTTGTTATGTGCCGTCGAGTCGACCCCGACTCATAGCGACCCCTCCTTGGGTTTCCGAGGCAGTATCACTACGGAAGTAGGATTGCCCAACCTTCCTTCCGAGGAGTGGCTAGTGGGTTTGAACCGCCAGCCTTCTGGTTAGCAGTCAAGTGCTTTAGCCACTATGCTACCAGAGCTCCATAGCTCTCTTAGGAGGTTCCTTTCTCCTTTCTTTGCTTCTCCTCTCTTCTTTCTACCTTCTGCTTCTCTTCCTGCTTCTCTCTGTCTCAAAAACCTCTGTGGGGCTAGTCGCATGTATATACATTCCTTTTCAATTTCAAGGCCAGGACTCTCCCAGCAGGAGCCACAAACTGACCTATACTCTCTGGGTAGCCATAGACACTTCCATTTGCATAGCAGGTTTTAGTTACTTCATTTGCATACTCCATAGTCATGTCATTTACATAGGTCTATTGACCAATCCCTGCAAGATGCATATCAATCACAGGGCAGGCTGCAGCCTAAGGCCAGACAAAAAGTCAAGTTGTTTAGAGGTTGCCCCAGAAATGTCAATCAACCTGTACTAAAGTAACAAACCCTCTAGGATAGTGAATTGGGCCTAAGGTAACTCCTCAGGGTTTAGGGAAAAAATCTCATGCTATTTTTCCAAAGAACCATAGCAAAAGGACACATAAATGAATTAATTCTACCACATTTGTATAATTCTACCTTTAACTAACATTTATTAAACTTCAACAATTATCTGGCATGATATGAGAATTGTAGACTATACCAAAGATACAGTCATAAACTTTAAAAGATCTCTATTCCTGTCATTTATTTATAACCCTGAGTAGAATTTGAGGCAATATTATCTTTGCAATAGGAGGGAAATATGTTAGAATGGAAAAAAGGAAAAAGAATTTCTATCAAAGATTAAGGACAACAAGTAATAATATTTTAAATTGACATAGTGTTTTTTCCTAAGTATTTTTATTTATTTGTTTATTATGAGAAAATATACAGGAGGACATACATCAATTCAACAAGTTCTCAGTGGATAATTCAGTGGCACTGATTATGTTGTTCGAGCAGTGCAACCATTCTCACCCTCCTTTTCCAACTTGCTCCATTGCTCCTTTGTAATTAATAAAAACTCACTGTCCCATACGTTTCCTATCTAATCTTTTGAGTTACTGTAGTCAATTTGCTTCCATATGGGTAAATCTTAAAAAAGCACAATGCTCAGGGCAGACATTCTTGACCAGTTCAACTAAACCATTGTTTGGTTTTGAAAAGACTTCAGGGGATATTTTTGGTTTAAGGTTTAAAGATTATCTAAGGGCAATTGTCAGGGGTTTGTCCACCTTCCATGGCTCCAGAATTTCTAAATTCCATGAGATTTTGAAATTCTAATCTGCAGTCCCCCCTTTTGATCAGGATTTTTCTATAGACTCTGATCAAAACATTCGTAATCATAGCCAAGCACCACCCGGTTCTTCTGGTCTCATGGCAACAGAGGCAGTTGTTCAAGAAGGCAATTAACTATACATTCCATTTTTTCCTCCTATTCTTGATTCCTAACCAAGAATTTGGTTAGGAATCCTAACTTTTCTTTCTCTGTTGTTCCAGGCAAATAGAGACCAACTGTTGTACCTTGAAAGGCTGCTTGCAGGTTTTAAGTTGTACACCTGTAAAAAGTTAAATTGGTAAAAGTTGTATGATAGATATATTTACAATTCAAAAAAAAAAAAAAAGTAGCTACTGAGTCTGCTTATGTACAAGCAGATACCTCATGAGATTTGATTCCTTGATTTGGAGGTTTAGGGTCACTGTTCATGGGACATCCAAGCTAATTGGCCTAATAAGATGCTTAGTGCTTCTGTTCTACCTCTTAGTTTGTTGTTTGGTGCCTTGGTTTATTTATTTTAACACTTCTACATCTAATAGCTCATTAGATAGAGGACATAGCAATGCAAAAGAAATGGACACAGGTTTTTTAATTCCTACTTAACCAGCTCTGTGGGGCTTGAAAATTATTTAAAACAACCTCAACATCATTTTCTCCCTCTATAAAGTGGGAACACTGCCTGAGCATAGTATTACAATAAGGATTAAATGGATAATTTATGTTAAGTGCTTACTTGGTATTAAGTGCACATGGTATTAAGTTTTCAATAAATGCCAGATGCCGTCATCATCATCATCATCATCATCATCGAGCTATTTAGAAGATTATAGAACTGCTCTGTATGATTATGGTAAAGTATACAATGTCTTGGGTATCTAGAGGTGCTTCAAAATAGTAAACATGATGTCTACACAATAAGAAACAAAGGACATAAATTTTTATTCTCAGTTTTCAAGTAGAAAAACTAAGAAAAGTGAAATGATTTGTCAAATGCCACAGAAAATTAGTAGTGACACTGAGCAAGAGGCATACTATCATGGTCAGTGGTGTGAACACTAGAGCCAGATTGCCTGGGATTAACTCCTGACTGAACCATTTTGTACCTTTGGATAAATTGCTTGCCTCTCTGAGCATCAGTTTTCATCATCTTTAAAGTAAGAGTCATATGAATGCCTCCTTCTTGGCATGATTGCACACCAGTAGCCTTTTCTTCGGACCACTGCAGTAGAGCTCTTTACTGTTTTACAAACATCCATGTGCTTCCTCACATTTTGTAGTCTTTTTGTGAGTTGGGTTCTGGCCCATTATGTTGTATGGCTATTGTCACTTCTGGGCTTAAGCATCAAAAATGTTAACTCCTTCTCCTTCTCTTTCTTCTTTACTGTAGTGATCTGGAAATCACATGTTAATATGGAAGTTTTGGAGATCAAAATTGCATAAATCACCAAGTCACTTTATTGACAACAGCATCCCTGGGAAGTCACCTGACCCACATTAGAATTCCCTTGGACAAGAAATATAACTTTGCTGTGTAAAATCACTGATATTAGGTTTACTTGGCTATGACATTACCTATCCTGTCCTGATGGTATAATCATGGTAATAGTTAGATCTAAAACTCATCTTCAGTGTATGTATTGGGAACTCAGAGTAATGAGAGGAGTAAATTTTTATGATTATTTATGGAAGCAGATTGCTAGGCCTTTCTTGGAGTTGAACCCGAGAGTCTGAACCACTGAGCAGGTTCAAAACACAAGACTTTAAGTCAGCAGTCAAGGGCAAACTACTTGCATTACCCAGGGAAGTGTTTTGCACTGGTGCCAAATTCCTCCCAGCAACAGCTCATTGAAATTGCTGGCTGTACTGTCCGGTGTAGTTTGTAATATGCAGTCAGTTTTTATATATTTATTTTTTTTTTAAGAGACACTTTCCCATATTCACCCCCTAACTCAGAAAGCAAGGATCAAATACTGCCTAAGACTTTTCAGCAGCCAAAAACAAGTGGCTCAGATGGGGGAAGAGACAGGAGATCAATGTACAAATTAGACATGGTTATTCAAAAATGTCCTTGACTAGTTACAGAACTCAAGTAATTATGGTGCCTTGTGCACAGTAGTACTCAATAAATGTTTGGTGGTGACAGTTATGATGCTGAGTGTTCATGGTCCAAAACCACTCAGGTATCTGAAAATAGCAGAGCTGCTTAGAAAATAAGTATAAATGCAATTAATTGAAATATATAATGGATATTAGAGCATTCACTGTGTTATTCATTAAGATTTAAAATTTTCTATTATTCTTTGATTTTAATCTGGGTTTTGCAACATAACAAGATATTTCCTGTTTACCAAGGGACTGAGTTTTTTAAAAAACAAAACAAAGCAAAAAAACTAAAAACAAGACTCAATGATCCTAGGATACATTATGATTTGAAAGAAACTTAGAATATAAATTTCTTGTGTTCTGTGAAAAAGCTTCACTTGGTGGTCTCTAAAAACTGAACAAACTAATTAATATTCAAAGGTTCTACAATCAAGTGTGTTGTTGTTATTGAGTGTCATCCAGTAAATTCTGACTCATGGCAACCCGATGTGGTAGAGTAGAATTGCCCCATAGGGTTCTCTTGTCTGTAATCTTTTTGGAAGCAGATTCTCAGATTTTTCTTTCCCTGAGCCACTGGGTGAGTATGAGCCATCAACCTTTTGGTTAGCAGCTGACCACTTAACCATTGTGCCATCAGGACTTTGTAGCCAAATGCAAAGTACAACTTGTAATTGCAGACCCACCTTTATTCTGCCTGGGAGAGCTGAGTATGGGAAAACAGGAATCTATTCCGTAGTGATACTGCCTCGGAAACCCAAGGAGGGATCACTATGAGTCGGGGCTGACTCGACGGCAAACAACAACAACAACAACAACATGCTCCAAATAGAGCAGGCAGGTACTGATCAGCTTCCTCTGTGAACTTGTCTAGCCTCAATACTTCATTTAAATAGATGCATATAACCCAAGGTCTTTTGTGTCTGGCTTCTTTACCTCAGAGCCATGTTTTCAAGGCTCCCACATTGTGCATGCATCAGATGTCCTTCCTTTTTATTGCTGAGTAATGTTCCATTTATGTTCTGCTATGAGTCGGAACCGACTTGATGGCAGAAAAGGATTCTTGTGTGGATCGGGATTCTCTTGTGCTGTCTACAATTGTCTGTGAGTGAACAATTCACCATTTGGCCTGGAGATACTGAATTCATCATTCGTTGGAGTCAACAGCCAGTGCACTGCCAGCTAGCCTCTAGCTCCTCAGCCCCTACAGCTGCAAGAGTCAGGAAAGGCCTCCAGCTTGACGTTTGATCCAGGAACTTTGGACTTCCCAGCTTCTATAAGTGTGCGAGCCATTTCCTAAGATAAATTTCTCTCTGTGTATATCTATATAAGCTTTACTGGTATTGTTTCTCTAGAGAACCCAGTCTAACACATTTGGTACTGAGAGTGGTCCTAGAGAGACAAAATCATAAGGGTGGGCTTCCTAAATTGGTTCTCCAATTTGATTAATCCCACTCTGTGTGCTTGGATGGAGCCTGGGTGTCCTGCACTGTCTTCCCCTAATTTTTCTTTTCTTTATATATATATTTTTTTTCTCTCTCTTTCTTTTTTGTGGTTTTTAATTTGCTTGCCTTTAAAACTACTACTATTATTAATAGTTTTGTCCTTTTTACTATTATTCTTTATTCTTCCCCTCCCAGGTCCCAGTATTCAGCTTTTTCTTTTCCTTATTCCTCGTTACATTTTTTTTTTCTTTTTTTCTCATGGTTTACCCCATTCCTTGTTTTCTTTTTGCATTTTTCCCATTTTTTCTTCATTTTTCTCCTTCTCTACCTTTTTTCTCTTGTTGCCCTATCTATAGATAGTGCAGGTTTTCTTGTTTTTTGCTGACCTTCTTGTTTGTCTAGAGGGCACAGCCATTTTGATTGTTTACATGAGGCTGCCATTTTGGATATTTAAAGTGACCAAGAACGCAGCCATTTTGAATGTTTACAACTGGCAACCATTTTGGATTTTAAAGTGATAGAATTCTCATTCAGATTTCATGGACCTAAGAACAGGCAGTGAGGCAGGAAGCAGAGAGAGGACAGAAAAGGCAAAGGGGACTGGAACAGACTGAGGAGTCAACCGCAGGGAGCCAGGTGAGGAGAGGGAACCCAGGCCATCCCCCACAAACAGCGAGGTGGGAAGCAGGGAGAGGACAGAAAAGGTAAAGGAGACCAGAACAGATCGAGGAGTCAGCCACAGGGACCCAGGTGAGAAGAGGGAACCCAGACTATGCCTCACAAGCAGTGAGGAAGGAAGCAGGTAGAGGACAGAAAAGGCAAAGGGACTGGAAAAGATGGAGGAGTTAGTGGCAGGGATCCAGGTAAGGGTGGTTGGAGGGATATCCAACTGCTAAGGGAGACACACAATCCAGTCTGTCGGTTTGTCCTAACTGTGGTGACATATTGCTGTGAGTCTTGAGGCTGTGCCACTGGTGTTTCAAACCCAGTGGGGTGCAACTGTTGCACATGTATCAGCCCGGCTTGCAGACTGAGACAGACAAGGAAGAAGGAGGAGGCCATCCACTTCTCAAAGAATTGGCCAGGGAAAACCTTCTGAATAGCAGAGAAACACTGCCTGATACATTACTGCACAACTTTATGAATAGTCCAGAAACATTGTCCAATACAGAGGAGGAAGATGAGTCACTTAACTTAGAAAGCTCTCAAAGTAGGAATGGGAAAGAGATGCATTATCAGAGTAAAATCAGCCTTACTCATATGGATAAGGTAAAGCTTTTGAGACCTCCATTTGCTGATGTGGCACTACCCAAATTGAGGAGAAACAGCAGCAAACATCCATTAATAACAGGAACATGGAATGTATGAAGTATGAATCTAGGAAAATTGAAAGTTGTCAAAAATGAAACGGAACACATAAAAATTGATATCCTTGGCGTTAGTGAACTGAAATGGATGGGTTTTGGCCATTTTGAATCAGACAACCATATGATCTACTATGCTGGGAATGACAGTTTAAAGAGGAATGGCGTGGCATTCATCATCACAAAAGATGTTTCAAGATCTATCCTGTAGTACAATGCTGTCAGTGATAGGATAATATCCATATGCTTACAAGGAAGACCCATTAATATGACTACTATTCAAATTTATGTACCAACCACTAAAGCCAAAGATGAGAAAATTGAAGATTTTTATCAACTTCTGCAGTCTGAAATTGACTGAACTTGCAATCAGGATGTCACTGGTGACTGAAATGCAAAAGTTGGAAATGAAGAATCACTGGTAGTTGGAAAATTTGGCCTTGGTGATGGAAATAATGCAGGAACTCGCATGGTAGAATTTTGCAAGACCAACCACGTGTTCATTGCAAACATCTTTTTTCAACAACACAAACGGCAGCTGTACACGTGGAGTTCACCAGATGGAACACACAGGTATCAGATTGACTACATCTGTCACAAGAGGTGATGGAAAAGCTCAATATCTTTGGTTCAGCCAAAACCAGGCCAGGAGCTGATTGTGGAACAGATCATCAACTGCTCATATGCAAGTTAAACTTGAAGTTAAAGACAATTAAAACAAGTCCACAAGAGCCAAAATACTATCTAGAATATATCCCTCCTGGATTTAGAGACCATCTAAAGTATAGATTTGATGCATTGAACACCAATGACTGGAAATCAGATGAATTGTGGGATGACATCAAGAGCATCATTCATGAAGAAAGCAAGAGGTCACTAAAAAGACAACAAAAGAAGAGAAGACCAAAATGGATGACAGAAGAGACTCTGAAACTTGCCCCTGTGCAGAGAGTAGCTAAACCAAAAGGAAGAAATGACAAGATAAGAGAATTGAACTGAAGATTTCAAAAAGCAGCTTGAGAAGACAAAGGCAATTACTATAAGGAAATGTGCAAAGACCTGGAATTAGAAAACCAAAAGAGAAGAACATGCTCGCCATTTCTCAAGTTGAAAGAATTGAGGAAAAAATTTCAGCCTCGTGTTGCAATATTGAAAGATTCTAAGGGCAAAACATTGAATGATGCAGGGAACATCAAAAGAAGATGGAAGGAATACAGAGTCACTGTACCAAAAAGAACTGGTCAATCTTCATTCATTTCAGGTGGTGGTGGCATATAGTCTAGAACCAATGGTACTGAAGGAGGAAGTCAAAGCTGCAATGAAGGAATTGGTGAAGAACAAGGCTCCAGGAATTGACAGAATACTCCTTGAGATATTTCAACAAATGGATGCCGTAATGGAGGCACTCACTCAGTTATGTCAAGATATTTGGAAGACAGCTATCTGGACAACTGACTGGAAGTGATCCATATTTGTACCTATTCCAAAGAAAGATGATCACACAGAATGTGGAAATTATTGAACTATATCATTAATATCACACTCAAGTAAGATCTTACTGAAAATAATTCAAAAACAGTTGCAGCAGTATATTGACAGAGAACTTCCAGAGGTGCAAGCTGGATTCAGTAGAGGACGTGGAACAAGGGATATCATAGCTGCTGTCTGAAGGGTCTTGGCTCAAGGCAAAGAATACCAGAAAGATGTTTACTTATGTTTTATTGACTATGCAAAAGCATTTGATTGCGTGGATCATGTCAAATTATGGATAACATTGAGAAGAATGGGAATTCCCAAATACTTGATTGTACTCATGAGGAAACTTTACCTTGACCAGGAGGTTGTCATTCAAATGGAACAAAGGGACACTGCATGGTTTAAAATCAGGAAGGGAGTATGTCAGGGTTGTATCCTTTCCCCATACTTGTGCAATCTATATTCTGAGGAAATAATCCAAGAAGCTGGACTATATGAAGAAGAATGTGGCATCAGGATTCGAGGAAGAATCATTAACAACCTGAGATACACTAATGATACAACTTTGCTTGCTGAAAGTGAGGATGACTTGAGGCACTTACTGATGAAGATTGAAGAACACAGTCTGAAGTATGGATTACATCTCAATATAAAGAAAACAAAAATCCTCACAACTGGACCAATAAGCAGCATCACAATAAATGAAGAAAAGATTGAGGTTGTCAAAGAATTCACGTTGCTTGGTTCTACAATCGATGCCAATGGAAGCAGCAGTCAGGACATTAGATAACGTGTAGCACTGGGTATGTCGGCTGTGAAGGAATTATTTCAAGTGCTGAGGAACAAGGATAGCTCTTTGAGGACTAAGGTGCATCTGACACAGGCCATGATATTTCCAATGGCCTCACATGCATGTGAGAGCTGGACAATGAATAAGGAAGACCAAAGAAGAATTGATGCTTTTGAGTTGAGATGCTGGTGAAGAATGCTGAAGGTACCATGGACTGCCAAAAGAACTAACAGATCTGTCCTGAAAGAAGTGCAGCCAAGATGCTCCTTGGAAGCGAGGATGGCCAGACTTCATCTCACCTACTTTGGTCATGCTGTCAGAAGGGACCATTCCCTGGAGAAGGATGTTATGCTTGGTAAGGTGGACGGTCGACGAAAGAGGGGAAGGACTTCGATGAGATGGATTGACATGGTGGCTGCGACAATGGGCTCAAGTATAGCAAGGATCATGGAGCTGGCACGGGATCAGACAGTGTTTTGTTCTGCTGTGCATGGGGTCGCTATGAGTCGGAAACGCCTACATAGCACCTAACAACAACAACAACATTCTCCGAATAAGAACAGCTCAGTTTTAAGGGGAGAATTTCAGGGTGATCTCTTGATGCTTTCTTTGTTTTGTTCTAATGGGTGTGCTTTACACTCCAGTCTCCTACTGACTATTAATGAAATATGCGAATTATAACATTAGAGAATGGAAAAGAAAACATAACTGTGAAACCTGCTTCAGATGAATCATGGAAATTGGTTCATACTGCAAGAGCAGCAGCTGTTGTTGTCATTTGAGCATTCTCTATCTCAAATTGAGTGGCGCCCCCCCCCCCCACCGCAAACAAATCTATATGGATTGAGAAGGATCCCTTATCTACCACTTAAAACACATTCTTAAACTGTAGTTTAGCTTCATTTGATACAATTTCTTAAATCTCTTATGGATGATACAGTTTCATTATGCAAATAGTTTCATTAAAGTATTTATTTTATAAAGCAGCCAGAGGCTAAAATTCCCCACTGAGTCTCATTCTTTAGGTTCCCAAAGAAATTTTGTTTTCCATGAAATGCCAGGCTATGAAAGACTGTTTTGGCTGTTATTTTCTTGAGATATGGGTTGAATTTGGAATAAATATTCAGTAAGGGGAACAGAGGGAACGAAAATAGTTCTAAACAGGTATCAACTGATCCCCCGGACTCCTTGTTACCTATCTGATCATTGAACTGGTAGCCTAAGTGAACAATCTGTTCTTAAAGTGACAAATATGTATTTTTTGGGGGTAATGGCAGCAGCAACCATTGTTGTTAATACTCCTACAGATGAACTATCCCTTCAGTCTTCTTGCAGCCACCACCCCCAGAAACATGTTTGGTTCCCTTACAGTAAACTTTCCAGAAGCCATATGGCAAGGGATATTACTCAGCCAGCAGATGTGGTTTTATGGTTTCAGTGATCATCTCTGAACACAGAGAGGTCAGGGAACCATAAAGACAAGTAGGCACAGTGATGTCAACATACTGGCTTTTTTTTTGGTTGTTATTTCTATCAGTTTAATGGTGGATTAGGAGAATCTACAACAATATACCTAATATAGACCATATTTTATATGTTAACTATCATAGATCAACTATTTAGAGCCACTGATTTATTAATCTTTTATGAGTCTTCTGCTAAGCAAGTACAGTGGGTACTTTGGAAGGCTTTTTTTTTTTAAATTAATAAACCATAATGGAGAATTTATGGTACAAGTTTTGATTTGTTATGATATATTTTACATCTTTGCGTAATAAGGTACAATGCAAGGTAGAGGTAAACTTCATTATGGGGCATAATCATTTAAAAAAAAAAAGTTTTGGCTGCTGCTATGGACTGAGTTATGTCTCTGAAAAATATGTGTTGAAAATCCTAACCTCACATAGCCTGCAGTTACAATCCCATTTGGAAATCCATTGTTTTTGTTACGTTAAAACTCACTGCCGTGAAGTCAGATCCAACTCATAGAGACTTCTCCTTGAGTTTGTGAGGCTGTATCACTATGGAAGTAGATTGCTCAATCTTCCTTCTGAAGAGTGGCTGGTGGGTTTGAACCGCCAGCTTTCTGATTGGCAGTCAAATGCCTTTTAGGCACTACACCACGGGAGTTCCCTTTGTTATGTTAATGCAGCAGAATTACTATAGGGTGCATCTTGAGTCAATCTCTTTTGAGATATAAAGGAGATTGAACAAGGAAGCAAAAGAAGCAGAGAGGAGAAGAGACAAGTCAAGCCACATGAAGACTGCCCAGAAGCAGAAGCTCAGAAGAGACAAGGACCTTCCCAGAGGAAAAAAAAAAAAAAAACCTTTCCCTAGAGCCAGCACCCTAAATTTGGACTTTTAGCCAACTAAACT
>NW_006921799.1:638113-668628 GCF_000298275.1 Orycteropus afer afer
ACCAGAAGGCTGGTGGTTCAAACCCACCAGCCACTCCTTGGAAGGAAGGTTGGGCAATCCTACTTCCGTAGTGATACTGCCTCAGAAACCCAAGGAGTGGTCGCTATGAGTTGGGGCCGACTTGACGGCACATAACAACAACAATAAATGCATCCTATGTTTCTCAGGCCACCTCAAAAATTGGGTGAAATCACTTTACTTAAGTGTCCCCTTGGCTCTAAGGAGCTCTGGTGGCTCAGTGCCTAAGACATTTGACTGCTAACCAGAAGGCTGGCAGTTCAAACCCACCAGCCACTCTTTGGAAGGAAGATGGGGCAATCTACTTCCGTAGTGATACCACCTCGGAAACCCAAGGAGGGGTTGCCCTCTACCATGGGGAGACTGTCCACTCCTCTTACCCTCTCACATAACTCAGAGGATTTACTAGGGGTGTCTCATGTGGACTCATGAATACCACTCCCAACTACTACAAGACTTTCCTCCTCTCTCCATTCAGCTCTCATTTTTATCGATTGTGAGGAAACCTCTGATTCTTCAAACCCCACCTTTACCTTATTCTCCAGTGAAGACTATTTCTGTGGGAGCATGGCTAGTCTTTGGAAAAGAATGAATGCAAAGGAAAAACAGAGGCACACACTCCCTATTCAATATCAATATTGCAGTCTTCAGGGCTAAGAGCAATGTAGAGTGATGCTTGTCCCAGAGATGGCCACTCCCACTAGCCCAATTTGACGCTTATTGAAATCATGCTCTGTCAGGTCCTTAAGTACAAAATCCCTCATTGTGCCAAAATCCACATGGGGTTTAACATGTGGGAGGGTGGAAGGGTGAAGTATTCAAAGAAGTCCTCTCCCCACCACCTTTAAGTTAGCATAGTTTTGGAAGCTGAGTGATTAAGTTCAAATTCCATCTTTCCTACTTATTTGTGTGTGACCTTGGACAAGTTTCTTAACCTCTCCATGTTGCACTTTATTTATCTGTAAAATGTGAATAAAAACATAGTTATCTCATAAGGCTGTTGTAAGGATTTACTCACTTAAAATACACTGGTGTAGAGCATGACACATAAACACGTCAAGTGTCAAATTGTTTAGTTATTAAGTGATAGTCAGTGCTGCTTTGTATTCCCAAAGCCTCAAGATGATGTGTATGACAAAGTTCTTTCAGCTTTTACTTTTAGGCTATCCTCACTGATTCAAAATAGGCCTGGAATGACAAATTGAAGAGGAAGAGGTGTAGCATTCACCATCAAAAAGAATGTTTCAAGATCTATCCTGAAGTACAATGCTGTAAGTGACTGGATAATATCCATAGCTCTACAAGGAAGATTAGTTAATACTAATATTATTTAAATTTATGGACCAATCACTAAAGCCAAAGATGAAGAAATAGAAGATTTTTACCAACTTCTGCAGTGAGAAATTGGCCAAACATGAAAAAAAGATGTGTTTATTATTACTAGTGAGTGAAATGTGATAGTTGGAAACAAAGAAGAATCATCAGTAGTTGGAAAATATAGCCTTGCTGATAGAAATGATACCAGATATCACATATTAGAATTTTTTCTGACTTACTCATTGCAACTAAACTACAAGAAAACACATTTCTGATTTTTGAAGACACACTCTTGTGGTATATCTGTTATAGCAGCACTAAGACAGAATTAATAGCAGTATGATCACTGCATATAGAAAGTCAGCAATAATCAAGCTAGGGAGTGCTGAGATGTATAGAGAAATGTAAGTGTGAATCCAGTCTTAAATGCTTCCTTAAACTAATTGATACAAGGCATAAAGTCTCTGGGACACCCAGAAATATAGTTAAGTAGGACTTCATAGGGTAGCAGTCTTAAAAGCCTGAATGGAGAGAATTCTTAAAGTCTTTTCTAGTTATTGACTCTTTTTCTAATTATTGATTCTTTTTATTTTCAGAAAACAACTTAGTAAATTTATGACTTCACAGTTTCATTTTCTCCATTTTATGAAAATATTACTTAGGAAGAGTTTAAATTATGTTTATTTTTAAAATATTCGCTTTTAAAAATTAAGAAAAATACTATTATTTCTGGGATGATTTTCCAAGCTTAATCCACTTTATTATGCCATTTCTACAGCATCATGCACCAATAAATTCCATTTACTAAATTGTTATTTATGATGGAAATATTAGTTTGGCACATGGCTTTCTTAGTCACACTGGAATTGCAAAACAATGTTTAAAAAGAGGAGATTGCTGCATTCTGTGGTTTCAAATAGCATTTTATAAAAGGACTTGAGTCATTATCTGCTATTCCTAAGGTTCTTGTCTTGACATTGACCTTTACAAATTAGAGAATAACTGTTATATCATTTATCAATGAAGAAACTGGTATATAAAGATGTTCAAGACAAATGGAAGCTCTGGACTAATTTGGACAGTGATTGAGTCAAGTTCCTTAAAATCAAATCCTTTGCTCTCTCCACTGGCATGACCGTGTTGGATTATCTCCCAAGTTGGTTGTAATTCTTTTCATTGTTTTATAGTTGAAATTAGATATATGTGATCACTTGGGACTTTTCAGACACTATTGTGATTTACAGTTAATAATTACTAATGCATCCTATAGGAGCTCTGGTAGCATAGTGGCTAAAGCACTTGACTGCTAACCAGAAGGCTGGTGGTTCAAACCCACCAGCCACTCCTTGGAAGGAAGGTTGGGCAATCCTACTTCCGTAGTGATACTGCCTCAGAAACCCAAGGAGTGGTCGCTATGAGTTGGGGCCGACTTGACGGCACATAACAACAACAATAAATGCATCCTATGTTTCTCAGGCCACCTCAAAAATTGGGTGAAATCACTTTACTTAAGTGTCCCCTTGGCTCTAAGGAGCTCTGGTGGCTCAGTGCCTAAGACATTTGACTGCTAACCAGAAGGCTGGCAGTTCAAACCCACCAGCCACTCTTTGGAAGGAAGATGGGGCAATCTACTTCCGTAGTGATACCACCTCGGAAACCCAAGGAGGGGTTGCCCTCTACCATGGGGAGACTGTCCACTCCTCTTACCCTCTCACATAACTCAGAGGATTTACTAGGGGTGTCTCATGTGGACTCATGAATACCACTCCCAACTACTACAAGACTTTCCTCCTCTCTCCATTCAGCTCTCATTTTTATCGATTGTGAGGAAACCTCTGATTCTTCAAACCCCACCTTTACCTTATTCTCCAGTGAAGACTATTTCTGTGGGAGCATGGCTAGTCTTTGGAAAAGAATGAATGCAAAGGAAAAACAGAGGCACACACTCCCTATTCAATATCAATATTGCAGTCTTCAGGGCTAAGAGCAATGTAGAGTGATGCTTGTCCCAGAGATGGCCACTCCCACTAGCCCAATTTGACGCTTATTGAAATCATGCTCTGTCAGGTCCTTAAGTACAAAATCCCTCATTGTGCCAAAATCCACATGGGGTTTAACATGTGGGAGGGTGGAAGGGTGAAGTATTCAAAGAAGTCCTCTCCCCACCACCTTTAAGTTAGCATAGTTTTGGAAGCTGAGTGATTAAGTTCAAATTCCATCTTTCCTACTTATTTGTGTGTGACCTTGGACAAGTTTCTTAACCTCTCCATGTTGCACTTTATTTATCTGTAAAATGTGAATAAAAACATAGTTATCTCATAAGGCTGTTGTAAGGATTTACTCACTTAAAATACACTGGTGTAGAGCATGACACATAAACACGTCAAGTGTCAAATTGTTTAGTTATTAAGTGATAGTCAGTGCTGCTTTGTATTCCCAAAGCCTCAAGATGATGTGTATGACAAAGTTCTTTCAGCTTTTACTTTTAGGCTATCCTCACTGATTCAAAATAGGCCTGGAATGACAAATTGAAGAGGAAGAGGTGTAGCATTCACCATCAAAAAGAATGTTTCAAGATCTATCCTGAAGTACAATGCTGTAAGTGACTGGATAATATCCATAGCTCTACAAGGAAGATTAGTTAATACTAATATTATTTAAATTTATGGACCAATCACTAAAGCCAAAGATGAAGAAATAGAAGATTTTTACCAACTTCTGCAGTGAGAAATTGGCCAAACATGAAAAAAAGATGTGTTTATTATTACTAGTGAGTGAAATGTGATAGTTGGAAACAAAGAAGAATCATCAGTAGTTGGAAAATATAGCCTTGCTGATAGAAATGATACCAGATATCACATATTAGAATTTTTTCTGACTTACTCATTGCAAATACTTTTTTTTTTTTTTCCAACAACATAAATGGCAGCTATACACATGGACCTCATCAGATGGAATACTCAGGAATCAGATTGACCACATCTGTGGAAAGAGACATTAGAGAAGGTCAATACCTTCAATCAAAACAAGGCCAGGAGCTGACTGTGAAAGAGACCATCAATTGCTCAAATGCAAGTTCAAGATGAAGCTCAAGAAAATTAAAACATGTTCAGGAGAGCCAAAATATGACCTTGATTGTACCCACCTGAATTTAGAGACCATGTGAAGAATAAATATGATGCACTGGACACCAATGACCGAAGACAAGAGAAGTTGTGAGATGATATCAAGAACATCATACAAGAAGAAAGCAAATGGTCATGAAAAAGACAGGAAAGAAAGGAAAGACCAAAATGGACGTCAGAAGATACTGTGAACCTTGTTCTTGAAAGGAGGGTAGCTAAAGCAGATGGAGGAAATGATGAGATAAAAGATGATGTCAATGCGCAACTTGAGAAGACAAAGTAAAGTATTATAATAAAATGTGCAAAAACCTAGAGTTAAAAAACCAGAAGGGAAGAACACACTCAGCATTTCTCAGGCTGAAACACTGAAGAAAAAATTCAAACCTCAAGCTACAGTATTGAACAATTCTATGCACAAAATATTGAATGATGCAGGAAGCATCAAATTAAAAAATAATAATAATAAAAAAAGAGGGAAGGAGTACACAGAGTCACTGTACCAAAAAGAATTGGTTGATGTTCAACTATTTCAAGAGGTAACATATCAAGAACCAATGGTATTGATGGAAGAAGTCAAAGCTCCATGGAAAGAATTGGTGAAAAACAAGGCTCCTGGAACTGATGGAATACCCATTGAGATGTTTCCACAAATAGATGCAGTGCTGGAGGTGCATACTCGTTTATGTCAGAAATTTGGAAGACAGCTACCTCGCCAACTGACTGGAAGAGATATTTGTGCCTATTTCATAAAAGGTGATCCAACAGAAAGTGGAAATTATTGAAAAATATAATTAATATCACACACACGTAAAATTTTGTTGAAGATAATTCAAAATCAGTTGCAGCAGTATATTGCTGGAAAACTGCAGGAGATTCAAGCTGGATTCAGAAAAGGATGTGGAACAAGAGATGTCATTGCTAATGTCAGATGGATCTTGGCTAAAGGTAAAGAATACTGGAAAGATGTTTACCTACATTTCATTGACTAGGCAAAGGTATTTGACTGTGTGGAGCATGAGGAATTCCAGAACACTTAAGTGTACTAATGAGGAAGCTGTACATTGACCAAGAGATTGCCATTCAAACGGAACAAGGGAATACTGCATGGTTTAGAATCAAGAAGGGTGTGTGTCAAGGTTGTACCCTTTCACCTTACTTACTCAATCTGTATGCTGAGCAAATAATCCAAGAAGCTGGACTAAATGAGGAAGAACATGGCATCAGGATTGGAGGAAGATTCATTAACAACCTGTGATATGCAGCTAACACAACCTTACTTGCTGAAAGTGAAGATGGCTTGATGCACTTACTAATGAAAATCAAAGACTACATTCTTCAATATGGATTACACTTAAACATAAAGAAAACAAAAATCCTCACAACTGTATCAATAATCATGACAAATGGAGAAAAGATTAAAGTTGTCAGGGATTTCATTTTACTTAGATTCACAATCAACAGCAATGGAAGCAACAGTCAAGAAATAAGACGTCATATTGCACTGGACAAATCTGCTGGAAAAGACCTCTTTAAAGGGTTAAGAAGCAAACATGTCTCTCTGAAGACTAAGGTGTGTCTAACACAAGCCATGTTATTTTCAGTCGCCTCATATGTGTTTGAAAGCTGGACAACGAATAAGGGAGACCAAAGAAGAGTTGATGCCTTTGAATTAAGGTGTTGGTGAACAACACTGAAAATACCACAGACTTCCAGGAGAAGAAACACATTTGTCCTGGAAGAAGTGCAGCCAGAATGAGACTTGAAAGTGAGAATGGCCAGACTTGGTCTCACTTACATTTTCAATAGATGATTTTTTTTTTTAATTTTATTGTACTTTGGGTGCAAATTTACAAAGCAAAATTTGTTTTACATACAACTGTCTCCCTACTTTGGCCATGTTGGCAGAAGGGACCATTTCCTGGAGAAGGATATCATGCTTGATAAAGTAGAGGATCAGCACAAAAGGGGAAGACCTTTCAACAAGATGGATTGACACAGTGACTGCAATGATGGGCTCAAGTATAGCAAGGATTGTGAGGATGGAGTGTGATCAGGCAGTGTTTCATTCTATTGTACATAGGGCAGCTATGAGTCAGAGCCAACTTAATGGTACCTAACAACAACATCCTCACTGAGATGAATTGACATAGTGGCTTTACAGATGGGTTAAAGCACAGCAAGTATTGTGAAGATGAGGCAGAACCAGGCAGGGTTTCATTCAGTTGTATATAGCATCACTATGAATTGGAACTGACTCAGTGGCACCTAACAATATCATCTTCACCACATTTCCCAGTTTCAGTTAAGAATTCTTGATCTGGACTAGAAGATGATCTGAGGGACAAGCATCACTATGCTTTGCTGTTAGCCTCTGAAGACTATGACATTAATATTGAATAGGGAGTGTGTGCGTCTAGCTCTCCTTTGGATTCACTCTTTTTCAAAGCCTACCCATTCCCTCACAGATAGCCTCTCAGTAGAAGAGACTCCAAGAGATTTACACGTACCTGAATTCCAGATTTAGGCTGAGAGCCTTGCTCCTTAAAGAAACTTCCAGAAGAATGATTCTTTTAAATTACAATACTTTACAAGATATAGTTTCCAAATGATCACTTACACTGGGTAAAACGAAGCCTAATATATGCTTTCAGCCAGAAGTTGTAGGCCCATGCTTTGAGAAATCACAAGCTTCAACTTGCCAGGAGCAATTGAATATAAATGTTTTGAGCAAGGCAATTTTTTTTTGTCCCTTTACTCCCTTGTCCATCCTCTGTAGTATTTATTACATAATTTAGATAAGCCAAGGTAATGTCAGGCAATTTTTAAATTTTTAAGCTTTTAAGTTCCTTTTTCTTAAAAACTGCATAAATTTTTAGTGAAAGCTCCTTCCTGTTAGTCAGCTAAATCTATGATATTTTCCATTCAGAAAATATTCACTCTCGCACTTTAAATCAACAATATATGAACACTATATATATGTCCAATATTTTGTATTATTATTTTCCCTTTTGCTAAATGCAGCAGACCTTGTTTCATAAGGGTGCTGACATTTAATTGCCCTCCACCTGGTGATATGGTCAACAGCTGTGCTGCAATACAACTCACCAGTTAGAACGATTCTCTGATTAGAATATTAAGAAAAACCTAGACATCTGTATACTACCCATGTTTGTGCTTGCTTTCCTGGCCTTCTCAGAGCATATTCTCTTTTGAGTACAATAGTATTATCCATGCACTTTTATGAACACTTGAATTCATATGTGACATTGTAGGTTGCTTGGAGCTTGATCTTGCTTCTCTCAGCTTCCCATCACTTGCCTTTCCTCCCTGTGCTTGAGCCAAGTCGATCAACTTGCAGTTAATGGAGGGTGTCCTGCATTTTAATAGTATTGTGCCTTTGCACACACTGCTCTCTCCATCTGTGATGCCCTCTGCCTCTCCTTCACCTTCTTTGCCTGGCTTACTTCCACTCATCCATCAAATCTCATTTTAGGTATCATCTTTTGTGGAAAGATTTTCTGAGAGCCAATATGGGCTTAGTACTAACACAGTGCACTATGCAGACCCTAATGCTGCATGTATGACCCTGTGATATAAATAGCTGCTTTCCTGTCTTCCCCAACAAAAGGTGAACTTCTTGAGGATAGAAGCTGAGTCTTTTATATCTTTATCTCCAGTGGTATATGGAGTAATAACTGCTTAAGAAATATTGGAAGGAAGGAGAGAAGGAAAAAAAAAGGAAGCTGCTGCTGATTATATCAACAAACGAATGAAACTGGAATTTTTGTAATTACAAAATATTTAACTGTGAAGATTTAAGAAAAAAAAAATGAAGTTGATGATGTATATTGATGTCTAAGGAGCTCTGGTAGCATAGTGCCTCAGGCATTTGACTGCTAACCAGAAGGCTGGTGGTTCAAACCCACCAGCCACTCCTCGGAAGGAAGGTTGGGCAATCTACTTTCTAGTGATACTGCCTCAGAAACCCAAGGAGGAGTTGCTATGAGTTGAATCAGACTCAATAGCAGTGAGTTATACATTTGGGGTATGTGGGAAGAATCCCATTGCTATCAAGTCAATTCCAACTTGGCGACTCTGCAGGGCAGAATAAAACTGCCTCACCTCATAAGATACCCAAGGCTGTACATCTTTATGGAAGCAGACTGTCACAGATCCACTGAGTGGGTTCGAATTACAAACTTCCTAGTTACCAGCTGAGTCCTTAACCACTGCACCACTAGGGCTTATTTACAGGAAGAGGCGGTGCAAAAAGAATTGTAGTTTACTGTTTGCTATCATTCTTTTTTTGGTTATAGTTTTCCTCTCTAAGTTTTATAAGTACTAACTAATATTTGTTGTTGTTGTTATGTGCCGTCGAGTCGGCCCCGACTCATAGCAACCCCTCCTTGGGTTTCCGAGGCAGTATCACTACGGAAGTAGGATTGCCCAACCTTCCTTCCGAGGAGTGGCTGGTGGGTTTGAACCGCCATCCTTCTGGTTAGCAGTCAAGTGCTTTAGCCACTATGCTACCAGAGCTCCTAACTAATATTAGAGTAATTAAATTTTTCCTACTGTTTTAATCTGAAAAATGAACCTTTGACCACTAACCAAAAGGTTAGTGGTTCAAACCTATCCAGAGGCATATTGGAAGAAGGTCTGGTGATCTGCCTCTGAAAGGAAAGGAGAAAAACCTTGTAGAATATAGTTCTGTCCCAAAATCGCTGTGAGTCACATCAACTTGACAGAATTTTTTTTTTTTTAAGACCTGTTTTGAACAGTGTTGTGAGGATTAGAAATAATGTGAATAGTATTCCTGGCACATATGTTATTAATTGCATAGAGTTGATTCCAACTCATAGCAATCTCATGTGTTATAGAATAGAATTGTTCCATATGGTTTCCTTGGCTGTAATCTTAATGGAACACGATCACCAGCCCTTTCCTTTTTCAGGACTGCTCAGTGGGTTTGAACCGGCAACCTTTAGTTTGGTAGTTGATCACAAATCAATTGTACCACCTAGAAACCTAGGGAGGCACTCCAAAAAATGCTTAGTCTTACTGTAGTCAGTGTTTTCATTAGTTATGTGTCCAGCTTCACATGAATAAAGGAACATAGAGGTAGAAATTCAGTAATGCTGGATATTGTGTGAAAGCTATGAGAAAGGTTCATGGAAATTAAGACGATCATTTTCATCCTGTTACACTTTGTTGTCCTCCTTCCTGGATAACGTGCATGTCACACTTTGGAATTAATGAGTTTGTACAAACAGAAAGAAAAAAAAACGACTTTCAAGTATGCAAATACTTAATGATACAACAAAGATCTTCACAAGCAGATGTTTTACTGTGCATTTCCAGGTAATGTAAGCAAAGAGATAATTATTTGTCATCCTTTGTACTTGGTCAAGCAGATGGAAACATTGTGATTTGCACAGCTATTGGAAAGATCTTCTACATAGAACTGTGAGCCTTGATGTTGGCAACCCCCTAGAGTGAATACAATACCCCGGTATGTTTCAAAATTGGCAAGATCAGGGCAGCAAATTCCTGCATACTTGAGGTTGCCTTGTTGATTTCCTTTCAACTCAAATGTAAGGCAGGCCAAACTCCTCCTCTGCAGAACAAAATATGGTAACCAGGAATGAATTTTCCCCACCCTTCTTCCTCCCCATGCTTCTCTTCAGACAAATCACCCTGCCCAGATTTCAAAGAATCCCCAGAGAGACATTCTTGCTGTTATATCTCCAGGACTCCAGCCAGCACAAATCAAGAAAATGGTTTCCAGGTGCAGTCTGCCTCCACCCGCCTCCCCCATTACTTTAAAATCAGGTGATTGCTCCAAGCTTTAATCTGTAGATTGACGATAGAGGGAACAGGAGGGTATCCTTAAGATTCTAAAGCCCAGAGAAAATCATTTTGCCATTTTCATTTTAGTGGAGTCATGTCCATTCTCCAAAACATATCATACAACCCAGCATGATTAATTCCATCTCTTTTGATAAGCCTCAGACTCCAAATAACTAGGATACATTATCTGAACTATAGAAGGAGCCCTACAGAGTGAAGCTTTCACAAAGGTAGTTTTAATCCAATGCTATTACTATCTCCCAGTCACTAGCTCCGTTTTCCCACAAAGCTGTAATAGATGGAAAAAATGCTTACTTTTCGGAATAGTCTTGACTTTGCTAAATTAAAGTAATAACAGATAATTATTGATAAACAAAGCACTGAAACTGTTTTGAGGGAACTTTTCTAGACATAATAATATTCATATTAGTATAACAACAGTTGGAAGTGATAATGTTTAGAGCAAGTATGGGTGGCTTTGTTCTTCTTCATTAGTTTTAAAATTAGGCATTTCTTCTGTGGCCTAGTTATACCAAGACATTCGTAATTTTGGACATGCCTGGACCTTTTTCCAGGTGGTTTTCTATATTCAGCTAGAGAATATACTTTTATATTGCCCAAATATAAAAACTTTTGGATTCTATTCTATAACTGTATCTTATAAATTTTTTTTTTCTTTACATGGGTTATAAACATTTTAAAGCAGTTAACATTGTTTACCGTATCATTATTATCACTTTGAGTGGTACTGTTTAGGACTCAAATATAACTAAACTTGTGCCATATGAAGGAGAATGTTTCAAATATTAAGGTCAAGGAGTTTTTGGTTTTTTTTTTCCACTCCATCAATAATAAAAATCATGCAAGTTATAATTTATTTTTGGAAGAACCACCTCTTGTTGTTGTTCTTAGGTGCTACCAAGTCGTTTCTGACTGATAGGGACCCTATGCACAGCAGAATGAAACACTGCCCTGCCCTGTGCTATCCCCATGGTCTTTGCTATACTTGAGCTCATCGTTGCAGCCACTGTGTCAATCCATCTTGTTGAGGGCCTTTCCCATTTTTGTTGTCCCTCCACTTTGCCAAGCATGATATCCTTCTCTAGGGAATGGTCCCTTCTTACAACATGACCAAAGTTATTTTTCTTCTAAAGTCCCTAATTTTACCATTATTTTATTTTCCCTGTTATTTTGTTCTTATGCTAATGTTATATTATTTTTTTCTTGCTGAGAAAAGAAATATATGTCTTCTAACCTATATTAGGTGGTTCAAACCCACCAGCCACTCCTCCAAAGGAAGACTGAGCAATCTACTTCCATAAAGATATCACCTGGGAAACTCAAAGAGGGGTCACTATGACTCAAAACCCACTCGACGGCAGTGAGTTTGATTTGGTTTGTTTAACCTATATTAGAAGAAGCCCTAGTGGTGCAGCAATTAAGCTGTTGACTACTCACCAAAGGGTCAGCGATTTAAACCCCCCAGCCACTCTCCACTCCTCAGAAGAAAGATATGGCAGTCTGTGTCTCTAAATATTGTTGATGTTGTTGTTAGGTGCCATCTAGTTGACTCCAACTCATAGTGACCCTACATACAACAGAACAAAACACTGCCCAGTCGTGCACCATCCTTACAATCTTCCTAAACTTGAGCTCATCATTGTAGCCATTGTGTCAATCCATCTTGTCAAGGGTCTTCTCCTTTTTCTTTGACCCTCTACTATAACAAACAGGATATCCTTTTCCAGGGAATGGTCCTTTCTGACAACATGACCAAAGTAGGTGAGATGAAGTCTGGTCATTCTCACTTCCAAGGGGCATTCTGGCTGCACTTTTTCTGAGACAGATTTCTTTGTTTTTCTGGCAGTCCATGGTACTTTCAGTTTCTTCCAGCATTCTTCCCCAACACCTTAATTCAAAGGCATTAAGTTTTCTTTGGTTTTCCTTATTTATTGTTCAGCTTTCATATACATATGAAGTGACTGAACATACCGTGGCTTGGGTTGCTACACCTTAATCTTCAGTGACATCTTTATTTCTTAACACTCAAGTGTTAAGATTTGCCCAGTGCAATATGACATCTGATTTCTTGACTGCTGCTTCCATGTGTGTTGATTGTGGATCCAAGTAAAATGAAAACCCTGACCACTTTAGTCTTTTCTCCATTTATCATAATGTTGTTTATTTGTATAGTTGTGAGAATTTTTGTTTTCTTTATGATGAAGTGTTATCCATATTGAAGACTATAGTCTTTGATCTTCATTAGTAAGTGCTTCGAGTAATCTTCACTTTCAGCAAGTAAAGTTGCATCATTTGCATATTGCAGGTTGTTAATGAGTACTTTCCTCCACTCCTGGTGCTGTCTTCTTCTTCATATAGTACAGCTTCTTGGATTATTTTCTCAGCATACAGATTAAATAAGTATGATGAAAGAAGGCAACCCTGAGACACACTATTCCTGATCCTAAACCATGCAATATTCCCTTGTTCTTTTGAACGACAACCTGTTAGTCTAGATCCAGGTTCTTCATGAGCACAATTAAGTGTTCTGTAATTCCTGTTCTTTGCAATGTTATCCATAATTTGTTATGATTCACACAGTTGAATGCATTCACATAGTCAACAAAACACAGATAAACATCTTTTTTTTTTTTTTTTCTCTAGTATTTTTTGCTTTCATCCAGGATCCAAGTGACATCAGCATTGAGATCCCTTGTTCCACATCCTCTTCTGAATCCTGCCTGAATTTCTGGCAGTTCCCTGTCAATATACTGCTGAAACTAGAAATAGAAATATCACAGCCCTGGAAACACCATGGGGCAGTTCTGTAGGGTCAGTATATATTGTCACAGTATACTGTCCTGTATAGTGTCACGATAAGTCAAGGTTGACTCGGGGGCAACAGGTTTGTTTTTTATATTAGTAAGATCTGAGCTCTGGTGGTACTGTGTTGGTAGCATTGGGCTGCTGACCAACAGGTCAATGGTTTGAACTCAACAGCAGCTCCACTGGAGAAACATGAAGCAGTCTGCTTCTATAAAGATTTACAGCATTGGAAATTCTATAGGGCAGTTCTACTCTGTCCTATAGGATTGTTATAAGTGGGATACAACTCAATGACAGTAGATTTTGGTTTGGTATCTGATTTATTCATATATCTCTACTTGGACCTTACTTCTAAGTCATGGGAATAAACCCAATGCAGTGGGTTTAGTTTTTGGTTTTATTAGTAAGACCTGCAGCTTCCAATCAGATAATTTGTTGAGTGTGAATCCATTTAAATGGTTTTAAGTGAATTCCTCTTAAACTCCACTGAATATCTATTTTACTTTAGAATTGGTTTCAGAAACTGCTCATAGTTGTGAATATTCATGTTCTCCAACTCTTTGGCACATAACTATTACATTCCCAGGGCCCTTGCAGCTGGAAGGGTTTTTTGATAAACTTCTGGTGACTGGAACAGAAATTGAAGTGATGCACAACAACTCCAGGCTTGAGGCACAAACAACTATGTGCAATCCTCTTTCTCTTTCCCCACCACCATTTGAATGTAGAAGACTAGAAGACTCCAAAAACCTGGTTCTGTGCCCCAGAACCATAAAAGGAGGAATTCCATGTGTCTGAATGACTAACTAGAATATACTCTTCACATCAACCCATCCTAGAATATGAAGTGAATAGCTCATACATTCTGAGCCACTGAGTTTTTAGTCTCATTGTTAGAATAGATAACCTATCCTCCCTACCTAATACAGAAATTGGTACCTGAGAGTTGGGTGCCACAGGAATGTTTAGTGGTTGAGTGGTAGATTGCAAGAAACCGTGTTGAAGACTGGAATCCTATAAAGACCTGTTATTTAGTAGAATAAAACTGTAATTTTATGATAACTTAGAAGAAGACTATGTACCAACTGGGCCTGAAACTTTCAGAGAAGTGATTAGAAAGAGTCGATGTCTATGTTGGCTGCTTTTGCCTAAGGTAATATGAAATAAAATGAGTTTATGTAAGAATTGGCTGGTTTACAAGCTGAAATGAAAGAAAGTGGTATCTTGAAGTTTAAAGCCTTGAGAGAATGGAAAAGCTTACTATTTTCTAGAACAAAAATTGTAGGAAATTATATTGAAAGAGTCTCTGAGAGACTATGGCTCATTAGGATTCAGATATTGCCCTCCCATCCAAATCTAATAGCCTCAGGGTTACCACCATAACATTGAGAGAGAGAGAGAGAGAGAGAAATGGAGCAAGAAACAAATAAATCAAGTTTGAGAATTATGTCTGGGAATAAACTTTGGGTGTGGTTACTATGCACTGCTGTAGTGCTTAAGGCATTTGACTGCTGACCAGAAGGCTGGAGGTTCAAACCCACCAGCCACTCCTCAGAAGGATGGTTAGGCAATCTACTTCCATACTGCTTCAGAAACCCAAGGAGAGGTTGCTATGAGTCGGATCCGACTTGACAGCAGTGGGTGTGGTTACTAGCATCAGAAAATGGCTGATACTCAATAGATCAATAGTTTATATATTGTTGAAAAAAATTTATTGCCAAAGAAATAAAAAAACTCAAAGCTAAAGCTATTACAGCCCTTACCAGACACCATTACCTTGTGCATTCCATAATAATTCCACCTCTGTCATCTAGAAATCTATTAAAACCTCATATACTTGTACTTCTTGTCATCTCAAAGGAATCTGAGTAGGATGAAAGTTAAATAGGTTTGTTTCATTCTCTTGAGCTGGTACTTCCTCCATTCTTTCTGCCCATCCCTGGTTCCTCTCCATCTCTTCTCATGTTTCTGTTTTATCTTTCCTGAGCCAAATAAAAAATCCTTCATTTGCTCTCTGCAAAGTAGCCTCTACCTCTTATCTGAATCCTTAGTATGAACTAATGCTTAACTCCTTAGGACCCACATGTTACACCAAAGATTCATCTAAATATCTTTATATATATATATGTATATATATATGTATATATGTATATATGTATATATGTATGTATGTATATCACACCCCTCCTTGGGTTTCTGAGGTGATATCACGACGGGTAAGTTCTAACTGCCAACCTTTCAGCTAGTAGTATTTAACTAGATGCACCAGCCAGGGACTCCTATATTATAAATATATAATGCATTTTTCTAAGACTATGACTAAGACTAACCATAGCAAAGTGCTCCCTGAATCATTCACATTTAAACCATTTCAAATTTTCATAATTTTATTTATAAAATATTACAAAATGAAAATTACCTGTTGTTATTGTACCTGTATTATTAACTTCAATTTATGGGACTCTCTCACACGTTCATTAAAGTAATAAAACATATGCTGTTCCTTTCATTTCACCAACAGTCACATTTTGATATTAGTAATTGTAATGCTAATTTTAAAAATTTGAACCAACAAGTACTTGTTGAGAAACTATTACACCCACAGCACTCTATTGGGTGCCTTAAGGTATGGTGTAGTGCCTAAGGCATTTGACTGCTAATCAGAAGGCTGGTGGTTCAAACCCACCAGCCACTCCTCGGAAGGAAGACTGGCCAATATACTTCCCGTAGAGATACTGCCTCGAAAACCCTAGGAGAATCGCGATGAGTCAGAATCGACTCAATGGCAGTGAGTTTGGTTTTGGTTTGAAGGTATATATAGATAGGTTATGGTTTATTCAAATAATTAATTTACATTCTGGTAAGGGAGACAAACATTAACTCTAACTCAAGGGATAGATTGCTCATTGTAGTAAAAGAGGTACAGATGAAGACTATGGCAGCATGCATTTGGGAGTTTAGTTCTGCATAGGGAAATCTTGGTTGGCTTCTTAGATGAAGTGAGATTTGAACTGGGCCTTGAAGGAAGTTTTGGACTGTCACAGGTAGAACATGGATGAAAAAGGAAATCTCAGAGGTGATAATGTTGTTGTTAGATACTGTTAAGTCAGTTTTAATTCATAGCAGCGTTATGTACAACAGAACGAAACACTGCCTGGTCCTGTGACATCCTCAGAATAGTTGTCATGTTTAAACCCATTGTCACAGCCACTGTGTTGGTCCATCTCATTGAGAATCTTTCCTTTCTTCACTGATTCTCTACTTTTACCTAGCATGATATCCTTTTCTAGGGACTGGTCCCTTCCGATAACATGTCCAAAGTATAAGAGACAAAGTCTGGCCATTCTCATTTCTAAGGAGCATTCTAGATGTCCTTCCTCCAAGACACATTTATTCATTCATCCAGCAGTCCATTTGATATTCTTTGACATCACCACAGTTCAAATGCATTGATTCTTCTGCCATTTTCCTTAATCATTGTCCAACTCTCTCATGCATATCAGGCTATTGAAAATATATGACTTGAACCAGGCTCACCTTAGGCCTCAAAGAAACATCTTTTCTCTTCAATACTTTAAAGAGTTTTTTTGCAGCAGATTTACCCAGTGCAATACATTAGATTTCTTGAATGCTACTCCCATGGGTTTTGGTTATGGATCTAAGTAAAATGAAATCATTGAAAACTTCAATCTTCTCTCCATTTATCATGGTGTTCCTTATTGATCCAGTTGTGAGAATTTTTGTTTTCTTTATGTTGAGGTATAATCTATGTTGAATGCTGTACTCTGATATTCTTCAGTAAGCCCTTCAATTTATCTTTACTTTTAGCAAGCAAGGTTGTGTTATCTGCATATTGTAGATTTTTAGTAAGTCTTCCTCCAATCCTGATGCTGTGTTCTTTATATAGTCCAACTTCTTGGTTTATTTGCTCAAAATACAGACTGCATACGTATAATGAAAATATACAACTTTGATGCACACCTTCCCTGATTTTAAACCACTAAGTATTCCCTTGTTTTGTTCAGTGACTGCCTCCTATTCTATGTACAGTTTCTTCATGACCACAATTAAGTCTTCTGGAATTCCCATTCTTTGCAATGTCCATAATTTATCATGATCCACACAGTCAAATGCCTTTGCATCCTCAGAATTTTGCTATAATAGCTTGTGTAAGGAAGCTCTGGCAGTGCAGTGTGTAAGGTATTTGACTGCTAACCAGATGGCTGGTTGTTCACATCCACCAGCCACTCCTCTGAAGGAAGGTTGGGCAATCTATTTCTGTAGTGATAGCACCTTGGAAACCCAAGGAGGGTTCGCTATGAGTCGGGTCCAACTTGACAACAAATAACAACAAACAACAATTACAACAACAGCTTGTGCACAGGTAGAACCATGATGTTGAGTCAATGATAAAACATAATAAGAGGTAAAGCTAAAATAATGTTAACAAATTATAAAGGATTTTGCATTATGTGTGAGGCACTAAAGAGTTGATATGAACAAAAGCACTTTTTAGAATGATAATTCTAGTGCCAGGCAGGATATTGAATAAGAATAGAGAAAGTCTGGCAGTTGGGAGATCAGTTTGGAAACTAACACATATTTATATGGGAATTAATGAGGTCCTGAATAAGGAAAGAATGATAAATGAAGTCTGAGAGTGGGAAAACTGGGATTGGGTTAAGAGCACAGGTGCAGCATATAGCTTTAGCAATGAGAAGGCTCTTCCTTAGGCTGAAGATCTTTACATACTATTGAAAATGGGAGAGTTGGAAGCTTCAAGAGTTTACACCTGCTCACTTCAATTTTCTTTGTTAAAATGGTATTAGTCAATAATCAACCTAAGTAAGTTGGGGTTACCTATGGATTCTGACAAGACTGACAAAGATTGAATAGTTCTTTTGAGGTACAAAAGAAAGTAAAGTAAAGGAACCAAAAATGACTGAAAGCTGTTTCTTTGGGGTGGTTTCTATTTAAATGTGTGTATATATATTTTTCTGTTAGCACACTGTGTGTTCAAAATTTGAGGTTTCCCATCCAGAGAGTTCAATGACTTAGCCCTTAAACACAGGAACAAGCCTTGGTCCTTGAGTCATACCAGGTCTTCAATTTTGGCTGTCCAGACTACAGACTACTCAACTCACTACAGACAATTCAACTCAGGAGCCACCATTCATCTTTCTTACCAGGGTCTTGCAACTCCTACTAAATGATTGGTTGGGACTATGCAAATAAGGTCTTGTGACCCACTAAGGGAATTGCATAGCTGCTAATAATGCAAAGAAAGTGTATAGCACCCTTGTAGGGGTGGGAGCATGCAGATAAGTTGTAACAAGAGAGTTGATCAGAGTTGCCATCCTGCTAGGCTTAAAATGAGCTACCCCAGTGACAGACAGGAGGAATATCATCAAAAGAAGAGATGGAAACAGAGTACACCCTTTGGACCCAAGGTCACTTCATTAAGAACCTTCTAGACTCAGGAGACAGAGAGAGAGAGAGCTGCAATACTAGAGATGGCACAAGATGGTGAGAAGTAGTGGCAGAGAAATAGTGGCAGCAGAAATAGAAGACCAGTGCAACACAGAGCAGTGGGCTTCCTGAAACATGGATCAAGGAAGTTACAGTGTGTGTGCCAACCCATGGAGTGAAAAAGCTGAGCTCCTTTGGGTAGAAGTCTTCCTGGTTGAGCAGGGTGCCTCTAGCACTAGTCAGCAGAGTTAGGCTCAGTGGCATCACTAGGGTTGGTGTCATCCAGTGTGATAACTCATGAACATCATTCTGTACTGTGAGTATCTAGTAATGTTTATTATCCATTTTAATCATAGAAAAATGTTTTGATTATCTAGTGCTGCTCTAACAGAAAATACAAGTGGATGGTTTTAGCAAACAGGGATTTATTCTCTTAAAATTTAGTAGGCAAGAAGTCCTAGTTCAAAGTGCCAGCTCTAGGGGCTGGGTGAAGACCCCTTGACCTTGGCATTCAGCTCTGCCTCTTGCTCCCAGCCCACTGGAGATGGAGGCTTCTCTTAAATTAGGCAGCTGCTGGCTGGTGAGACTGACATACCGGAAGTTGACAAGTAAAATGGCACAGTCCCAAGATTAGAAAGCAACATGGAAAGCCACTAGTTCAAGTCCAGAAACAGTCCTAAGATTGGCAAGCAATATGGCTGGCCATGACTTGTCCAAATGCAGGATCCAGACATGCAAAAGCTCAAGACCTTTCTCAAAATTCTCCTTATATACTGGAAGAAGGCCACAACCTGAAGGTAGCTAATCAACAGATTCCACTATGGAATCAATTATCAACCTCATCATGGGGAAAAACTAAAGCCAGCTGTCTAGTCACTCAAAATCATGGCCCAGCAAAATGCACACACAACTTTACCTACCACAAATAATATGTGATATAGTTGTAAATTGCTTTAATATAATATTTCTTAATTAAATGGATACTAAAAACAAAATCAGGAGCTCTGGTAGCATGGTGCCTAAGGCACTTGACTGCTAACCAGAAGGCTGGTGGTTTAAACCCACCATCCACTCCTCGGAAGGAAGGTTGGGCAATCTACTTCTGTAGTGATGCTGCCTAGGCAACCCAAGGAGGGGTAGCTATGAGTCTGGTCCGACTCTACAGCACATAACAACAACAACAACAAAATAATTTTATAAAAATCTTTCTGTATTGAATGCACATGTAGATGAAACCACGTTTCAAAGAATCATTGTAGTTGAGGGATAATGACAGCTCTAGCCAGACTGCATTAGAAAGTTCAAAAAGTAATTAGCATAGAGTTTTACATTTATAGATATATTGATCCATATAAACTGAGTGTACAAAAAGACTTTTTGTTGTTATAATTGACTCTAGAAATATTTTGATAAAAAATAATAAATTTCTGCTGAAACAATGCACAACAATGTTATAGACAATCATTTTGGTGTCATCCTCTCTGATAGTGTCACCTGGTGTGGTCTGTACCCTCTGCACACCCTAGTGATGACACTGGCTAGGCTTACCGACCCACAGAGTGAGAAAGCTTAGCGCCTTGGGGCCAAGGCTTACTGGTGGAGTGAGGTGCCTCTGGGCACTGACTGGCAGAGCTAAAGAGCTTTGCAACACTTCTCTGAGCAGGAAAGAGGTGGGGCCAAGTGGCTGAAAACCAGAGAGAGGAACTTTTCTATATAAAGCTTCAAGGAAAATAGAACTCAAATATCTTTATCCTCAGGTTTAGAATAGTGATTCCTGTATTATTATATTACTTTTTTGTGTAGATACCTTATTATTTTGATTGTTGTATAACTGTTTTTCCTCAAAATTCAAAAAGCAATATCTCCCTGGTCAACCTAGAGCAGACATTCCAGGACAAATATACCAAAAACTTTATTTTTAGAATAAATCCCTATTTTACTTTTAAGTATTAATAGCAATGGTCCTCAGGTAGTATTATCATATATAGCTATTGTAATAACTTCCAGGTAACATCACAGAATATTAAACTAATAGATTTTTAGAAAACATCATGTCCCTTCTCTGAAGGAGAATCCTGGAATACAAAGAGTTTAAGAATTTGTTCTAGTAATTAAGCTAATGCAGGGCTACCATATCATGGCCCACATTTAGGTATATTGTAACAAAGTGAAATCAAACTGGAAATGGGATTCAAAGTTAACAAGAGAATTGTGCCATTTCACTTCTATAATAAACACCAAGATCAATTACATATATGAGATATATTTTGTTTTCCTTTTGTTATTTTATATTATTATCATTGTGGTATTATCATAAATATCCAAACATAGAAAGTCTTCAAAAATCAGGTGTGATCTTGTGTTTACAGACAAATTTAAAAATTTGATTTGGCTTAAGTCATCTAAATCAAACTAATTCCTTCTTGAGGTTAAGGCCCTAAGACTAACATACTATTCAGAGCTTATAAGATAGCTTTAGTGTTATATTTAAGACAAATGGTTCATTCAAATCCAAACAGAAGTATCTTTAGTAAAAATTTTACCCATGTGAATGTGTAATGGAGTTCAGTATAATGAAATACATCATAGTGAATCTAATAATTATGTCAAAATTTGAAATTTCCTTTTTGCATGGGTGTGAGTGAATTAGTACTTGTGTGAAGAAGTCTAGAAGGGCAGCTGTTAATATTTGTTCTTCTTGTAAAGTAAATGGTTGCCTTTTCTCTATCACTCAAATCAAATAAAGTAGATTGAAAAATCAACTAAATGAGACACTCATACTTACAAAAGTTTAAACACATAAAACTGTACCAACTGATAGATAAAGTTTTCTAAAAACCTGTTCCCAGTGCTTCTCTTTGAAATTATTAATTTTATGGGACTATAAAGGCTTGATACCCAGAGATAGGAAACTAAGATAATAACTGGATTTTTTTTTCTGAGCATTTTTCTCATTATTAATTAAAAATCCTCACAATGACTTGATGAAATCACATCAAGCTTTGCAAATCTGCCTATGTGTCTTCCCCACAATCAACACATACTTTCCTACCTGCTCTGGGACGGGGTGACCCTGTCTGGCAAAACGTTAAATCTCTTGCTTCAGGTCCCAGAATTGCCATAAGAAAAAATATCCCTAAAAAGGAAATTAGAACATCTCCAAACATTAACTCTGGCTCCAGAAAGGAAATGTTGAGCCTCAGCCTGTACTTTAGGTCAAAGTAAAACAATGTAATTTCTCAGGTGCTATTCACTGAAAAGCTAGAGTGCTGGAATCTGATTTGACTCTTACAGCTTTGTGTGTGATATCTATCAGAGATACAGAGAGATATGCTTAATGTTTAATATGTAACTAATGTGGTGTCTGAATGCATTACAGAGCTGAAACTGTCCTGCTGGGCAGTAACCACCTAAAATTGTCTGAACTTTTCCTTGTCCAAGCCCTAAGGATTTAGACCTAAGGGTTGAATTTCAATGGGTTACAGTGCTGCAAAACATTCAAGTGGCTTGGCTACCAGCTAAGGGAAGGGTAGGAACCAAAATGACATACCATGGGGTTTAGAAAATAATCTCTTAAATGACTTGCTCCTGAGGGCTTAGCAGTATAAACTTACGATAAGAAGAGAATGTCCCATAAATCTTCAAGCAATAGTTATTAGGATCTTAGTCTGAGTCTGGGTCAGAGAATGCAATGTCTTATTTTAGAAGATAAAGAGTTGTCAAGGGGAAATAAGAGATGATGGTCCAATGCATGAAGTCCAGTATTCGAGACAGGGTTCAAGTTCTTCACAGGGCATTTGGGTTCAATAAAAATTCCAGACACAAAGAAGGTGGGGACCAGGTTTGCTGCCCCAATAGAGCCTGGTGAAACCACTGAGACTATGGCCCCTAGCTGCCCTTCAGGTCTGGGATTTGACCCACACTTGTGGTTTCCAGCCAAACAAAGAACAGGCAAGTGAGTTAAACATTTACCTCAAGTAGACACACCCCTGGAGAGAACAATCATGGGAGAAGGAAGGGCTGCTTATGCACAGGGAGACAGCTCAGGGCGCAGAAGAGTATGGAGGGATGGACACTGGGAAGAGGTAACTATGGGGAGGAAGTGGGAGGGGAGCTGTTGCATTGTAAATTTTGGTCAATGACATGAGACAAAGTATATGTGAACTGCTGTATGAAAAGCGAATTTGCTCTGTAAATCTTCACCCAAATCAAAATAAAATTTAAAAAAAAAAAAAAAAATTCCAGACACCGATTCAAACCTAAGGACTAAGCAGGTCTTTGGCCTAGGACTGGTTTTGGCTTGAGGGCAATCAGGGATCTAAGAATCATCCTGGACAATTTGGAGACCAAACTGAAGGCAATAGAATTAATTCAACAACTGAAAAATCTGATCTGACTCATACGTGGCTACCCTTAAACAGAATGGGGCACAAAGTGGGCACTCAGTAATTATTTCCTAAAAAAAAATGGAACCTGGTGTTTGGATGTCTTCTGATGGAGTCAATTTGATAAAATACAAACACTGGCCGATTCCTATTAGAATGTTATGCTACAATCCTTCATCAGAAGTCTTCTATCGACATTGTGCATGCTTTTCTTAGTGTAAGCATGAGCTGTAGGCAGCACTGATTGTCTTACGTATACTTAATAACTGAAAAAAGAAAAAAAGAAAGTCCATAGGGTTCAATGTCACAGCTGAGATAAAACTCAATAAAGATTTTTTACTCTCATGAATTCTTCTGCTTTCTAAGTCAGAGGTCTGTTCCCTAAGTCCACTGTGGCAGTAGGAGCTTTGAAAAATAGATTCTGACAAAGATTATTGTCAAAGCACAAAGCTCCACTCCAGTCATCTAGGTTCCATGCTGGGATAGACTTTCCTTAACTGATCCCAGTTTCTGAATCATTGATCCTGTTTTGCTTTTCTCTCTTCTCCTATCCAAATATTTTGCATCCTTCAAATCTCAGCTTGACTCCCAGATGATTCCTAAAGCTCTGATGGTGTGAATCCTAACATTTAACACATGTTGTTTTGTTCCCAATGGTTTTAGGAACATTTTCTTAGACCCCCCACTGCATAGAGGCCATGATAGAAACTCAGTAAATATTGATTTATTAATTTCTCTACAACCATTAATGTTAGATAGCATAACTTGTGTTTTTAATTCCAATACTACAATCCTAAAATGAGAGTAGAGGATGGTCTATTAAGCTTATGAGATGTTTAGGATCCAAAATATCTACTAATGTATTCTTTGAGAGTATTCCTTTGCATAAAAAGTGCAAAATAAGATATATGACCTCAGATTATTTATCTACATAATTTTGAGAGTTGGAGTACATGATCCCTAAGGGCCTAGGAAACACTTTTAGGCAGTTCTACTCTATCATATTGGTTCACTATAAGTCAGAGTCAGCTTGATGGCACCTAACAACAACAAGTCTTTTAAGAAGTGAAATAGTGATAGTTTAGTGGTAGAATTCTTCCCTACCATGCAAGAGACCTATGTTCAATTCCTGACCAATGCCCTTGCCTAAGGCACTTGACTGCTAACCAGAAGGCTGGCAGTTCAAAGCCACCAGCCACTCCTCAGAAGGAAGGTTGGGTAATCTACTTCCATAGTTATACTGCTTTGGAAACCCAAGGTGGGGTCACTGTGAGTTGGGTCTGACTCGATGGTACATAACAACAACAACAGCATCCTTCTGTGAAGACTTGTGTGTTGTAGTGATACTAAACAGGTCTCTGTGGAGCTTCCACATGAAGACAGACTAGGAAGAAAGGCCTGGTGATGTACTTCTAAAAATCAGCCAATGAAACCATTTGGATCCCAAAAGTCCAATTTGCATCTGATTATAGGGATGACACAGGGTTTTATTCCATTGTGCATAGGGTCACTATGAGGTGTGGCTGATGCTACAGCAGATAACAAGAAGAATCTTTCCTATCATAATTGAATTTGTGAAGCAACTCTTTAGAGATAATTAAAAGCTCTGCCTGGATTTTCAGATGTGTCTGGTAGAAGGAGTTATGTTGTTCAGTCAGTGATATGGCAGGCTTACATGGGAAGGCTGGAATCTAGAACCCACACTGAACTTCAGGGGTAGTACATGTGATAGGAAGAAACTTATAGAGCAAGCATGGAAGAAGTTAGCATTAGGGAAGGGGTAGGATTCAGCAGTAGTCAAGAGATGGGAATCTGGCAGGGGGTGTCTTACGATCTTTGGAAGTTCAGACATGTAGCACATACCTACAAAGAGAAGTCTGGAGCACACAGGCTGAATTCTGATCATGAAATGGATATGGGCAAGGGGAAAAGGCTGGGATTATTTGTGAAATGAGAGGAACAAAAAATAAATTGGAGCCCAATTTCTTTATTTAGGAGGTAAGGTCAGAATAAGATCTGTTGTAATTCTAAACAAAAGTTGAAACATTTGCTGTTAGTTTTATGTTCCTTCTAAGCCCTGGAGGTAGCTGCAGGAGCACTCTGGTTAAAGCATTGGGCTGCTAACCAACAGGTTGGCGATTCAAGCCCACCAGCTGCTCAGCAGGAGAAAGATGAGACAGTCTGCTTCCATAAAGATTTATAGCCTTGGAAACCCTGTGGGTCAGTTCTACTTTGTCTTATAGGGTTGCTATCAGTTGGAATCGACTTTACTGCAGCGGGTTCGGGTTTGGGGCTGTAAGTCCTCGAACACTGGCTTGGATTCAGAATCTGATCAAGGCTGAACCTCTAGGGTTTTACTGATCTCAGTTTTGAAGGTTCCTGGCAGAAAGGGACCGTGAACCAAGCAAATCATTATAATCTATTAGCTGCCTAGAAAAGCAAAATAGGTTTGAATTTAGTACTCACATGCTTCTTTGAAGATGAGTTAATATTTATATAAGGCAGATTTTGATGGAGCCACTGCTAATTGCACAAGAGATGGAATGTGCTCTGAGGAGGGTAGAAGGTCAGATAATTAAGGTAAATTATGGTAATACAAGCTTCTTCCCAAATCACAGATTTCTTTTTCCAGTCATGTTTTATCAGGTGGTTCTGCTATAACCTGCAGTTATCTTTCTGTTTTATTTCTCTCTTTTTTTTGGGCGGCGTGGGGGGAAGGTAATGTGTTATTGGGATTATTTCTTCTGTAATCTTTGTATCTTTTTTAAAAAAATTATTTTCCTGTTGTCTTTTTCTATGGTAAAATGTGTAATTTTCCTGAATCTAAAATAAAGAGATATAATAGTTTTTTTTAATCTCTAAAGCTCAGGGAAAATGAAATCATGTATATTAAATCCCTTACATTCCAATTTCTGATACTTGTTTTTCATGCCAGAAACTATTTCTCCTTCTAATCTTTCCTTCACCTCTGAAATCTTTTTTAAAATTCTCCCCAGACAAAAGGAATGCATAACACTAGGTAGGAAAATTTAAAATTAACTCAAAAGGTAATATTTGAGTTGTATGCACTGTTATATACCTTTCATATAGCATGTAAATGTAATACTAGTGCATCTAAAGTAATTGTAGTGAAAAGAAGGCCCACCAAAGGAGTAGGGAATATATATATCATTTCCATATATACATGGGAAAGGATAAAGAGCTTAAAATATATATACAATAGACTGAGTTAAGAAAGGCAGGAGCTGGAGGGCATCAGACTGAAAAATTGAACTAGGTTAGTGAAGTGTGGATAGTTTGAAGGTCTTGAACCAAAAAGGACAGAGCAATTGCCAGAGAACTGCCCAGAAGAGCAGTTCTCTTAAAGAAGGAAGATGAGCTCTCAAGCCAATCAGGCAAAGTCTTATTTCTCTAAAGACTGAGGGTCAGGGAGAGAGTGAGAGAGATAGAGAGAGAGAGAGAAGGCTTCTTTGGAGATAGGCAGGATAGAATTTAAAAAGAAGACAAGAATGTTTGTGCTGGGTACCCCAGAAAAGATCATTAAGTATTGGTGGTTGGGCTTTTCCTGTTCTGCTTTTTTTTTTTTTTCTGTCTTAGATGAAATTCAAGCAGCCCTTCTTCCAGCAAACTGGGAAGTCCTTGGGCTGATTTTAAATTTATTGAGGGCAGGGTGTGAATTTCCCCTGTCATGTGCCAAGTATTTAGAATCATGCCTAGAATATAAAAATATTAAAAAAAATAAAAATAAAAAAAAAAATCTGTGTTTCTCAGGAAAAAGAAAGTTAGGATAAGCAAGTAGAACCATAAAACTACTGTTTCTGAAGGTACTTCTCTGAATCAACTTCCATGAAACTACTGTTTATATTTTATGGGCATTCTCAAGTTCATAAAATACCCTCAGTGGGTCAACTTTTCAGCTACTTGCATGGTGGTACTCTGAAATTTATTTGTAACTGCACAACCAGATGGGAGACAGACATATCTTTATGTACAATTAAATATCCCACAGGGACTGGAGGTTTTAGTTTTATGTACTTATTGTTTTGTTTTAATGGCTGAAACAATCAACATTTATCATGCAGGTAAACATATTTTTTTGGTTCCATTCATAACAGAAATTTGGGTCCAAATAATAATCGTTCAATTGTTAGAATAAAACAAAAGATTTTGTTTTTCTGAGATGACATTGGGTTCTATATCTACATACTGTCATGGTCAAGGCCCTTCTAAGTAAATAAATCCAGTCTCCAGATCTTCACAGTTGGGTGACATCTTTACATTTCTTATACCAGGTACATCAGGTGTACATACATATAGCTAGACAAACAAGTGGTTATTTGGCCATTTTATAAGATACCCACAAAGAGTTTATAAAATAGCTCATATTTGACAGAGATTATCTACTGGATTATTTAATTATTCTTTACTCTGATACCCCTAAAGCTCAGGGAAAATAAATTGTGCATTAAATCGCTTACATTTAATATATTCCCCTTATATCTTACATATAGGTTGTGCCTCTCTATCCTTGTATGAAGTTGTAACAGAAAACAAAGGGTCGAAAGAAAGATTATTTACTCTGACAATGTTTTTTATATTATACAGAACCATTTTTAAAAATGGCATCCACTTTTGATTTCCACATTTCTTTAAACAAAGGGAAAAAAATTCAATTTGAGTTTAGCCTAGGTTAAAAATAAAATATCCACAGAGAAAGTTATGCATCATACATTTTCTCTCCCCAGCTCCTTTTATGTGTTTGGAACACTTAGAGAGACCTTCAATGTCTGAGGTCAAAGCAGTTTCCCTTCAATATGGCCTATATTCTACTGTAAAGGAATCACTTGGTAGAGCAAACTGTTAAGCATTTGACTACTAGTGAAGAGCACTTTGCTACTACTAGTTCAAATCAGGACTTCGAACCAGTTCATTCAGGTTCAACCCCCTGCTATAATTTGCATATCCACCCCAGTTATACTGAATTAAAATCTACATTTTAACAAGATCTCCAGTTGATCCTTATGTATACATGTTCAAATGTAGCTTCTGATTCAATATATCTGGGGTGGAAATGCAGACTATCAGCAGGTGCTCAAACATGAATGAATTGGTTAGCCTTGGTTCAAACCCATCTTAATTTGCCTTGGAAGCAAGTCCTAGCAATCTGCTTCTGAAAGGTCATAGCCCTTAAAATCCTGTGGAGTTGGGTTCTACTACACACACATGGGAATCAACTTGACAGCAATTGATAATAGTAAATTCTATTGTGGTCCTGAATTGCTACGTAAAATCTCCTAACTCTCTAACATGCACCTAGTACAAAAAGATGCTCCATAAATATTTGCTGAACAAATTAATGAAAGATATCAACATATATTACATGACATCTGTAGCCAGGTTTCTTACCCTGTGATAAAATTTCATATGTTCACTATGTTGAGTATAGTAAGTGTTTTATATGATTCTTAAAGAGGAGGAGTCCTGGAACAGGGCATGGAATCAAGCAGTCAAGTTTGCATTATAGTTGCTAGTCCATATGGAGGATATTTACTTTTTCATTTATCCCATAGAGGGTAGCAGCAGATAACTCACCACATGGGTGTGGGGAAAAGCATTGGGGTTTTATTTGGAAGTACATACTAGTTTAAAATGCGGAAAGGGGTGCATCGGGGTTGTATCCTTTCACAGCATCCAGGTTGGAGGATGAGTCATTTACAGCCTGTAACATGCAGATACCACCTTACTTGCTGAAAGTGAAGAAGACTTGAAGCACTGATGAAGATCAAAGACTGCATACAGCCTTCAATATGTATTACACCTCAACATAAAGAAAATAAAAATCCTCACAAGTGGACCATAAGCAACATCATGATAAACAGAGAAAAGCTTGAAGTTGTCAAGGATTTCACTTTACTTGGATCCATAATCAGCATATATAGAAACAGCAGTTAAGAAATCAAAAGGTATGTTGCACTGGGAAAATCTGCTGCAAAATATCTCTTTAAAGTGTTCAAAAACAAAGATGTCATTTTGAGGACTAAGGGGTGGCTGACCCAGCCATGGTATTTTCAATTGCCTACTTCCTTAACTACAGTGCCTCAGAAACCCAAGGAGGGTCACTATGAGTTGGATCTGATTCGAGGGCAATAGTTTTTATTTATTTATTTATTTATTTATTATATGCATGCAAAATCTTTACAACGAATAAGGAAGACTGAAAAAGAATTGATGTATTTAAATTATGATGTTGGCAAAGAATATTGAATACACCATGGACTGCCAGAAGAACAAACAAGGCTGTCTGGAAGAAGTTCAGTCAGAATGCTCTTCAGAAGTGAGGATGTGAGACTTTGTGTCCTCTACTTCAGACATGTTAACAGGAAGGACCAGTCCCTGGAGAAGGGCATCATGCTTGCTAAAGTAGAGGGCCAGCGAAAAAGAGGAAGACTCTCAATGAGATGAATTGACACAATGGCCGCAGCAATGGGCTCAAATATAGCAAGGATTGTGAGGGTGGTACCGGACCAGGCAGTGTTTCATTCTGTTCTACATGGAGTCACTATGAGTCAGAACAGACTCCATGACAACTAACAACAACAGAGCCAGTGCTCTGAATTCAGACTTCCAGCCTTCTGAACTTTGAGAAATTAAAATTCTGTATTAAAGACATCCAGTTGTGGTATTTCCGTTATAGCAGCACTAGATGATTAAGGCAGCATGGGAAAGGCAGGGGCAGACTGCCCTAGGTTTGTCTCTACAGCCACAGAAGTATTTGTTGAAGAACAGGATATTTCTGAAACTGCTTTTCCCTCTTCTAACACATAAATCCTAGGTCTGAACAATCTATGATTACCAAATAAATTTCTTCTTTTACCATGAACTCATGCTTAGGAGAATGGAGTATACTTTTGTTCAAACATTTGTCTATTTCTACTCTAGCTACAAGCCAGTTCAGGTTGATAAGTTGTCTTGTTTTTATATTCGTCTTCTCTTCGTATTTCAATCCTTCTCTTTAATGATCTCTGGTGGTGTAGTCGGTAAGGCATTTGGCTTTTAACCGGAAAGTGGTCAGTTCAAACTCCCAAGCTGCTCTACAGGAGGAAGACAAGGCAATCTTCACTGTAAAAATACATAGCCTTGGAAATCCAATGGCAGTGGCTAGGAGTCAGAATTGACTCGATGGCAGTGGGTTTGGTTTGGTTCTTGATTCTCTCTATTTATGTCAGGACAGTTTTTGCATCCTTGGGACCCTTTATCATATGCTTCTTATCTGTGGAATCTATTCCCAGAAATGCAGAACCCCTTGCATTGCAGCATGATTTAAAAAAAAAAAAAAAAAAAAAAAACCAGAGTTGTTCTATACAACCTGGATCATCACTAACTTGTAAGTGTTCAACGACTTATTATGTTGTTGTTGTTGTTGTTGTTAAGTGCCATCGAGTCATTTCCGACTCATAGCGACCCCATGCACAGCAGAACGAAACACTGCCCAATCCCGCGCCAGCCCCACAATCCCTGCTATACTTGA
>NW_006921799.1:685082-698961 GCF_000298275.1 Orycteropus afer afer
CATTGTATAATGTCCTTCCTTGTCTCAAATGGTGGTTTTTGTCTTAAAGTCAATTTGATCAGAAATTAATATTGCCACTCCTGCTCCCTTACAGTTGCCATTTGCTTGATATATCTTTTTCCAACCTTTGATTTTTAGTCTATTTTTGTCTTTATCTCTAAAGTGTGTCTCGTATAGGCAGCATATTGATGAGTTTTGTTTTCTTATCCAATCTGCAACTCTCTGTCTCTTGAGTGGTACATTTAATCCATTAACATTCAGTGTAATGATTGACAAGTATGAGCTGGTTGCTGTCATTTTGGTATGTGTTTTTTCATGGTGTCCCTGTTTTTTTTGTTTCATATTATTTCCTGTGCTGAGCTCATTATGCTTATGAATCCTGTTATCATTTCTTTTGTTGCTGTTGTTTTAGTATTTGCTGAGTATTTGTGCTTGTCCTTTTTTTTATTGTGATATGAAGGCTTATCATTTTTCTTTGATGTTACCCTATGATTTATAATTTTCTCCCTGAGTTTAGAATAGTCCATTCCGTCTTGCAACTCTCTTAACTTCCTCACCATTTAGAAGTTCTATAACTACGCAATCTTTTCCCTCTTTTTGTTTATACTTGTCCTCACTTGCCAATTGATGTCTCTGGTTCCCTGTTTACAGTGTTGTAAGCCATTTTACTTTGGATATGTCCATACCTGTGGTTTCTGGGATATGTCATTTTGTGTATTAATGGTCAGTTGTTATTTGCTATTTTTGGTTCTCTGATCAAAGGACTCCCTTTAGCGTCTCTTGTAAGGTTGGTCTGGTTTTAACATATGCCCTTAGTTTCTGCTTATCTGGAAATCTCCTAATGTCACTATTATATTTGAGGGACAATTTTTCCAGGAATATAATTCTTGGTTGAAATTTTTTCTCTTTCAGGGTTTTACATATACCATCCCATTGCCTTCTCACTTGCATGGTCTCTGGTGAGAAATTAGAGCTTATTCTTACTGACTATCCTTTTTCAGTTGCTTTTTGTTTTTCCCATGCTGCTTTCAGGATTCTGTCTTTGTCCTTGGTTTTGGTGAGTTTGATGATGATATGTCTCAGTGATTTTCTTTTGGGGTCTATCCTGTTTGGGGTCCGTTGGACTTCCTGAATGGATATGTTCTCCACTTTCATCATAACAGGGAATGATGAATGAATGAATGATTTTGGCTCTTTCTTTTTACCTGTACTTTTTACAGAAGGAGATTGCCACATTTTTCTTCCTTGGAGAAAAAGATGAGAACTTAAACATTGTGCCATCAGATCTCCTTGGTAATCCTGAAAGCACTTGTAAATTAGCGTGGAATATATTTGGTACTGTTTCCCTTCTCTCACTCTTTATTGCCATTTTTATTATATGAGTAACAAATAATAAGTTTCAGAAAGTACTGTCAAACAAAAAGAAGAAACTAAAGCATCTATCATCTCACTCTTCAGAAAAAAAAAATTTGTTTCATATGATTTTGTATATTTTACCATGTGAAAAAATTTTATAAAAATTGAATTATTGTATATATATATATCTATATATCTGTGCATACACAAGTGTACACATATGTACATGTATATGTATATACATACAGATACACACAAAATAGTGGTTCAGTGGTACAATTCTCCCCTTCCATGAGGGAGACCAAGACTGGATTCCCAAGCAATGTACTTCATGCACAGCTACTACCTCTCTGTCATCAGACCCTTATGTGTTGCTGTGATGCTAAACAGGTTTTAGTGGAAGTTCTAGACTAAGACTGACAAGGAAGAAAGTCTTATAGATCTCCTTCCAAAAACCAGATGATGGAACCCTGTGGAACATAATGACCCAGTCCACGATTTATCATGGAGATGGCACAGGTCTGGGCAGCTACCGAAAGGGTGGGCCCTGAGTCTTCCAACCTCCTGTAACTTCACAAGCTGTGAGAAGGTTCAAGATCAACAGCCCAAGGCTAATTTCTATGAGGTAGAAGTCAGACATGCCACCAACATCCATCCTTTTGCCAATTCCGATACCCACCAACCTTCCCATGGCACTCTCTACTTCTCTACTGGGTTCAATAATTCATTGCAATAACCACAAAAAACTTATAGACAATACTCACAGTTATGGAGTTTATTAGGGAAATAACAGGTAATTCAGGATCAGAAAACAACTCAGGATACAGTTTTTCAATCGAGACAGCTTCTTCTCAGCCATGCCTCACATACTCTTCTCTCTGATGTTGGCCTCTGCCCCATTCAAGCCAGTGTTACCAAGCTCTTTTAGCTTTGCCTATATGTGGACAAAGAGGCACCCCACTCCGCTAGCAAACCTGCCCAGAGGCACCCAGTTTTCTCTCTGTGTGGCCTAGGAAGCCCATTACTCTGTGTTGTGCTGGTCGCTTGGTTCTGCTGACTCTGCTGCCCTTTCTCTCTGCCATCTCAGCACAGGGATCTTAGGTCCAAGGATGTTCTCCACTCCTGTTTCTTCTATCTTGATGGTACTGAGATCTCCCTTTCTGCTCATTTTGGGATGGCTCATTTTAAGCCTGGCAGAATGTCAAAACTGAACAATCCCCAGGTTAGGGTTCCATACATATAATTTACATGGACCCACTACCACAAGGGTGCCATATACCTTATTTATATTTTTTACAAACTATCCAATCCCCTTGATGGAACACAAGCAACTCACATTTATGTAGTTCCATCTAGTCATAAGGTGGAAGTCACAAAGCCCATGGCTAGAAGAGCCATACCAAGTAATTCACTGCACCACAGCAGTGTTTCATTCTATTGTGCATGGGGACCGCATGAGTCAGGGGACAACTCCATAGCAACTAACATATAAGTTACATATGTAATTTACTACATATATGCTTACTAACTCATTGGGTACAGCCATAATGAATCTCATTAGCCTCTAACAACCTTAAGTTAACCAATCATGTGGCAATGGATTTTCCATTATCAAGTATAAGTGAAAGAATATAGGCTTTCTTTGTTGCTTTGGAAAATATAGATAAAACATGGCTTAAAATCCTCTGTTGTTATCTTAGATTCTAACTATTTGATAAGCAACTTACAGTCTTCATGATTTGCTATCTTTTTAAACAATTTTCAATTCCAAAAGTAAATTTATAAAAAGTTGTGTTATATATTTCACTTCTACCATTTCACTGTTGGGTGTTAAGTGTTTTACTTCAACTAATGACTTAACTTCAGCTGTTAATTCCCTTTCAAAATATCCCAACAGTTGGAAACAGGTACAAAGATACTACTGGAAATTCTGAACTTATTGGCTATATGGCTAATGAAAATCTAAATTTTGACACTTTAAAAAAATTTTTTTGTTAAGATCAAGAAAAGATCCAATTTTGGAACTTAAATTTGCTTATTAAGCTCCCATAATTTAAATACAGAGCACTCTCTTAATGATACCTGTTTTTCTTTTTCTTTTTTTTTTTTAATGGTGAATTGAAAACAAAATTGGGCATTAGCAGATCTGCTTTCACTAAACAGTTCTGTGAGTTTGAGCAGATCATGTAGCCCTAGTTTCCTCATCTGAAATAAGCCTAATTTTTGTCATTTGAGAAATAATTTTTAAGTAAAAAATATTTAAATATGGAAAAAAAAATGGAGAGAAGATAGATGCCTCAACTGAAAGAATATCACCAAAAAAGAGTTTCAAGCAGTTCCCATCATTTAATCACAGTCAGATTTCCTTTTAGGAGTTTCAAATTAGCAGTAGGGCAACTTTTACTTTTTATTTTCCAGTTTGAACAAGCAGATGTTTCTTTCATGAGGCCCATATGTTCCTTCACAAGCTTTATCCAAAGCACCTACAGTATCGCCAATAGCCATGTGGCACCTAGCCAATTTCCTTACAAGACTTTCTTTTTTATTCCAAGGAGTGGATGTGGAAAGCAAATATAAAGCATGTGTGCATGTTGTTTGTGTTCAGATGTACGTGTGTGTGTGTATACTGAAGACAGAGTAAAAACAGTGGGCTGGTGTAGCATCTGCTTTTGATGCCAGCAAACCATGGTGAAGAACTGTCAGGAGGTCTGAGGTCCAAACTGACCCAATGCCAAACTCCTTTTGTGAGCATATTTCCCAGTGGGCTGACCCACGGCTGTGGTAGAATCCTGAGAGCAGCTGCCTCTGCCTGGCAAACAGGCAGTCATCCCACCAGGTGTATTTCTCAAGTTAAAAATAACAGTAATTGCAAAAGAAGACGACCAATGCTGACTGCTCCTTGTGCCAGTACCAAGAGGAATCCAAAGGAGGGGGTGAATGATGTGGGGGTAAGTCCGTGGAGCTCAAAAAAGAGAGAATCTTCTGCTGTAATGCAGGAAGATAGGAAATATCTGGGAGCTCACATAAAACCAGCCAAGACATGTGGTGGGAAAGATTTTCTGTGCAAGTATAATTTTTTGATCTGTATCCAAGTGCAAGATGCTGGGGAGAAAGCATACAATGTTTATAAAAGAAAACAAACCTACATTTCAGAATAAGTCACTGCTCTGCCAACTCTTACAGGGACAGTAAATAATCTAGAGCAAAAAGATATATGTGCCATTTACTGTTACAAGCTTGAAAATGAACCTGCTTCTCTGCTGTTGTTATTTGCTATTGAGTTGATTCTGACTCATGTGCCTCCAAGTATGCCTAGTAGAACTGCACTCAATAGATTTTTCAACACTGAGACCTTTTGGTAGCAGACGACCAGGCCTTACTTCTGAGGTCCCTCTGAATGAATTTGAACTGCCCACCTTTTGGTTAATAGGCTAATGCTTAAACATTTGTACCACACAGGAACTTCCTGCCATCTCTACTCATCCTAGACTCACTTTTGTTTCCATATTAATGTGAAGTGAAAACCATGAGCCCCTTATTTTATATTTTCCAGATAGTCTTGTTTCATAGAGTTGGTTTCCTTAAATTAAGATACATTTTCTTACAAGGTATTTGTCCTACAGGAATCCCTGGGTGAACCAAATGGTTCTATCAGCTGCTAACTCAAAGGTTAGAGGTTTGAGTTTACCCAGAGGCACCTCAGAAGAAAGGCCTGATGATCTACTTCCAAAAAATCCCCATTGAAAACCCTGTGGAGCACAGTTCTACTCTGACACATAAGGGGTGGCCATAAGTTGGAGTTAATTCAACCGCAAGTAGTGCTGGTCCTGGAAGTTACCCTAAGGACATGCAATTATCTTCCTATTCCTGATTCTGTTGTCCCCTCATGGAGTATCTCATACTGAGGATTATGTTTCCTGGCTCTGGCCCACCATAATCCACCCACAAACTGTGAGCATGCACACACACAGAAATACTTGCTCACGTCCCAGCTTTTGCAGAATCTGGTAAAATAAAGACTGGGCTATTATTGTTTTCACTTGAAAAGATGTTATGGTCACATAACACTGCTCCAAAAATTCCTAAAATTTGGATAGTTAATAAATATGTGTTGAAGCACACCAACACATAGAGAAATTGCAATAATTTGTTAGAGTTATATCAGTAACGGTGTTCTGCATGGGCATGAACTTCTTGCTTGCTTGTTTTTATGGTAACTTTATTTTTAAAGAAGATGAGCAGTACAGAATAGCTACCTATATGCTATTTTGCATTTGATTTCTTTCTTTCTCAATTCAATGTCTTCTTGTTATTTAGTGCCTAAAGTGTGGTTTGTGGGTCATAAGCATTTCATAAGAGCTTGTTAGAAATGTAGAATCTTTAGCTCTACTCCTGACCTACTGAATCACAATCTGCATTTTAACAAGATCATCAGATGATCTTCACACACATTAAAATTTGAGAAACTGTCCCGGCATTATCAGGAAGATTTAAGTTCTGTAGCTAATTATAACCGTTACTTATTTCAGACAATATTGATGAAAATTTTTTGCCAAAGGTTGCCAGGTAATCAAACCACTAGTCAATATCTCAACCTAAATGGTTCTAAGTGCTTTGGCCAAAATGGACAACACTGAAAGAATTCAATTTGTAGGAATAATAAAAATCAAGGCAATGCATATTTACACAGTTTTGAACCATTGTAGCTTCAGTGTGTTTGCTTTAATCACATTAGACACTACGAAATTACTCTAGGATATTTATTTCAAGGAAATGATGACAACGTGAAGCATTCCATTAGAGGTATTGATTAGCTGAGAATGACATTCAGTACCAGTTCAATTGAAGCCATACGTCTCAGATATAATTTGTATGAACCAATATAGATAATTCAAGTTTAGTCTATTATATTAAATTGAAAATAAAAAGATAATCTTCTTAGATGACAATGGTCTCCTCAAACAGAGATAAAAATGATTCAAACATCAACCTTGTGATAAGTGGATGAGCCTCATAATTTTTGACAAAGAAGTAACCAAATGCAGCCCACAGTGAAGTCTGATACATCCAGGAATATAGTGGTGGGAGAAGGCCAAGCACCCATCTCTAATCTGAGACTGCATCCTGTCATTGACCTATTCTGAGAACTTTAACTAACTCCAGTGAAAATTTTGTATGTGAAAAAATGCCAGGATATATCTAGAAAAGTCAGCACTTTTGAGATAACTATTCAAAACATAATCTCATAGACCCTTGACATGCTGTCTACCATGTTAAATTTTTTTTCAAAATATTGAAGGAAATACCTTACTTATCAAATTCAGTGGGCTTGCCTTCAAAAGAAAAAACAACCAATTTTAGGTTCTTGGTGGATAAGCTTTTAAATCTAGACATTTCTAGTGAAAGTTTTAATGGATGAATGCAATGGCTCTTAGACTTTAGTGTGCATCAGAATAATGGAGATGCTTGTTAAAACACAGGTTGTTGAGTCCAACAGATTGAGTAGGTCCAAGAATTTGTATTCCTAACAAGTTCCCAAAAGATGGCGATGCTGCTGGTCCAGGGACCAAAGTAGAAGCCTACCAAACAGAAGTATGATACATTACTGAATAATTGCTAATATTATATTCATCTATTCTACAAAAATTTTTAAGCATTTTTAGTGTGCTTAGGATGATGCTAGTTATAGGAGATGGAAAATGAATAAGCTAGCTTTGCTCTCTGAAGTTCATGTCCAATGGGATCATACACACCCAAGGATGAGAAACTATTTTCCTTTGGCATTAAATTAGAGGCAGGAAAACTACCCTTGCCCTCCATACTGGAAAAGGGACTAGTATCCCCATTGCCTATGCCTTGACTATCCTCAGCTCTCTGGAGATCTTTTGACAATACAGAGAGGAGACAAGCACTATTTTAACAGGTGACATAGTGAGTAAGGCACTTGACTTCTAAATGGAAGGTCAGCAGTTCAAATCCACCAGCTGCTCTGTGGAAGGAAGACTAGGCAATCTACATCCATAAAGGTTTACAGCCTCATATGGGGGTCACTATGAGTTGGAATTGACTCAATGGCAGTGAGTTTGTTTTTTAGATTTTTGGTAGGCCCTACCCATGCCTCATCAGATGGCATTTAATGTTAGTAGCTTATCCAGACTCCACATCCAGATTCCTTAATGCTTCCATTCTCACATTGATCTCTAGTCTTCTTTACTTCTGTAATTTATATGATCTGTGACCTAGTGGGCTGTTCTTACCCTTCTTGTTGGAACTTGATTTACCCTATTCATTGTAGTTAACAGGTCTATATTTTTGCCTAAGTTCCTCCTGTCTTGATTTGTTCTGCAAGTCTCTGCCTCATACATGAGATCCCACTTTAAACTACTCAAGAAGTAGCTGAGGTCCTGCTGCTAGTGAAACAATGTCTCTGAACACCTTCTCATTTCTCCCTTGACCATCTTAGTTTCCGTCTTCTTGATTGGGATCTCACTCCTGCTCAAGGACACTTGATGTTAACTATTGTACAGATCTTGGCTGACTTGCCAGAGACCTTTTGACAAAGTTTTTCCCCTTGTATTTTGCCTTCTCTTATAGTTACGATAAATGTTCTGATGAAAGTGCCTGGCTACCTCCTGCTGTCTTTATCTCTCCATGTATTTATGAGTCTAGCTTTATGCCATAGTTGTGGGCCGTAACAAGTTGCATAGTGTGTATAGTCACAGGGATGATTTGTTGGAGCATTGAGTGAAGATATTTTTCTATATAACCTTTCTTCGGCTGAATCAAGTGCCACTCTCTATGCATCAATGTAGAGGTCACTTATTCCCAGAAACTTTCCCTCAGTCTGTGTAAGGTGTCACTACTATGTGTTCACAAGGTATATAATACTATCCTTATTTTAATATGTACCAAAAAGTATTTTAATTTTGTTTGTTTCTCTACCTCATTAGGCTAAAAACATCATGAGAAGCTGTGTCCAATGTTTTATCCTCAACACATAGCACAATGCCTTATTCTTTGTAAACATTAAATGCATGTATACATACATAAATGTGACCTGATTTAATTGGGCAACTACTAGATCCCAAGCAATGTACATATGTGATAGGAATAATGTTAAACTTGTTTTGAAGATCCTATTCTCTTTTCCAGTACACATATATTCACTTCCTCAAGCATCCCCAAAGAAATGAGAAAAAGTTTGAAACAATAGTCAACTTTTGAGTTTACAAACAGAAAGAAAATAGCTTTGCAATTAAGGTGATTTTCTTGAGAAAGGATTTGTAAATTTCCTTTAGTTCATTTAATTTATTCTCCACTATCCTTCATGATGTATAATTTTCACACAGTGTGAAAGGGATACTATTTATTTGTGCCAGGAAGGTTAGCTCAATGAAAGGGAAAGAATATGACATAGAGCACCTTGAAGTGAATTATTACCATTTAAGAAATCTAAAATATTTGGTACTGTCTCAGTGATTGGATCAGCAGGAAAAGAAAGGAACCTTCTATACAAAGCTTGAAAGATGTAAACTCATGATATAATATGGGAAAATATTTGGTAAAATTGTCATTGACAATAAGCAGAAAGAATGTCCAGATAGCCACTGAGCCCATACTGCTAGGAAAAGGGTTTAGAAAATAGAAGATGACTAGTATATACTGATTCTTACTGGCTATGTTCAGCAAATTAATGGAAGGAAGAGAAGGGCACAGACAAAATGGGCTTCTTTGAAAACAGGAATGAAAAGGAGTAGAATCCAGAAACTAAGGATTCAATATGTCAGATAAAGCTCATTGCTTCTAAGTAATTTTAACATACTTCAAAATAATTTAAAAATATTTAAAGTAGTCAAGATCTTTTGAATCCTAACTCTATGATAAATTAAAGATTGAGGACATGGCCTTCCCACCACAGGGAAGCATAACTTAAAACAACAACAAAACTATAGCCATCTAGTCATTTCTGACTCATAGCAATAGAGTAGAATTGGCCTATAGGGTTTCCAAAACTGTAAATCTTTATGGAAGCAGACTGCCTCACCTTTCTCCAACAGCTACTTCATCTTTCTCCCACAGAGTGGCTGGTGGATTTGAACCACTGACCTTTTTGTTAGCAACTGGATGCTTTAACCATTGTGCCACTAGAGTTCCTGATGGAACCATTGCTGTTATTTACCCTTGAGTCAGACCCGACTCATAGCAACACTTCCTTGGGTTTCCGAGGCAGTATCATTAGGGAAGTAGATTGCCCAACCTTCCTTCCAAGGAGTGGCCGGTGGGTTTGAATCACCAACTTTCTGGTTAGCAGTCAAGTGCCTTAGGCATGAAGCTACCATAGGAATAAAGAAACAAACACAATATTATTTGGTTTATAATTATGTCTATGTAAGTAAGAACTTTGAGTGTGATTATCACTACATGACATTGCCTGGAAGCAAGTAGATTTTAAAACTCTAATACATTTTAGAGGTAAGTATCTTGCTGTTGGGTCACAAACATTCAGCAGCAGCAAGAGGTCCCAGAAATAAAAGAGAGCATGATTCCCTGTGTTCACTTCAAACATAGGCATGGAGAATAATGGAAAAGGAATAATCTTCCAGAAGATAGAACTAGAGGCCATGGAGAACACTAAAAAGGGGCTACTTCCAAGAGAACAGAACCAAGGTCTATCACAGGAACTGTCTCTATCCTCATACAAGGGCCTTCTCAATGCTTGCCCTGCAGAATTTTATCATGGCTAAAGATAAGCATCTCATGTGTTATTTGCCATCATTACTTTTCTCAAAGGGAATCTTACTGCTCTTATCCTGTCTCTTTTCCATCATTGTACATTGGTTGAGTGTGTCTATTGTCATGAGAGGGTGAAGAGGGTTTGGATAACTTGCTTTTTAGTTCATGAGTTGCCAGACCACATAAAGCCACATACACTCTAGATGCAATGTTGATCATATCACTCAGAAATCCTGGACTTTGAGGTAGTAATAGTAGCTGGATGAAACTTTGGATTGTCTCTTCTGATGTGGAGGTGAATGTGTTTTGTGTATGGGAAGATGTATTCGAATATTTGAGGGTTATGTGATATGGAAGAGATGGTCCATGGCCGCTTGCATAATTATTATTAATAAATATGTTTGTAAGCAATATGTAACCCTAGCCTAGACAGTTAAATACCAGCATACCCTCTTCACTCTCTTTTTCCCATCCACCAGCAAGATATCAAAGCCCAAGGTGACCATGGCATCCATTATTAAAAGATGACGGAGCTTGGATCCCTGAGTTGTCACTTGGAAGAAACCAAAACTCACCACACCATGCCCACACTGGAGTGTTGAATAAAGGAATATACTTTATTTTCTATAGGAAGTCAGATACAAGAATTATTCCATTACTGTTACTCTTTAATAGAGGTATTTGTTACTTATTTTTTATTTAAGCCTGGTTTAGGGCTCAGGAGAAAGAGCAGATTGATATTAGATAAAATAAAGTACTACATTTTTCTACATGCATCTGAATTGTAGGATGAATTAAATTTTGTGATCTTGCTTCTTTATCTTACAATAATCCTAATAGATAGATATTATGAGCTCCATTATACAGATAAAGAAAGAAAGACTTAGATTGGATAATGTGCTTAGGTTATGGGGGACAGAATCAAGATTCATATCCAGATCACTCTACTCTCTCCTCCACCTTCCTGTCAGTATTACTGATGTGAGAGATGCTGGCTTTTTACTGGGAATAAACTAATTTTCACTCAGAACATTTTGTGTTTGTGTCATTTTTTTCTTTTTTTAAAGACTTCTATTGAAAATGGTTGAATAAAAAATTCACCTAAGCACATACGCAAATGTTAAAATTGGGAGAGAAGAGGGAAAGAGTTAACACTAAAATTCAAGAAAGTCCTCTCTAAGATCTTCCTGAAAGCAAAGAAGGACTATCTAGAATCCATTAACCCAAACCTACAATGAAATATTCTCTGGCTAAAGTTCTTAGAATACCTCACTGGACATAGGGCTTGAAAGGCTAAACTGGACTGAATGATGAATTGTTTAATCATGGCCAACCAATTGAGAATCACAGCTGTTCTAAAGAAAAGTGTTGGTTCCAAACATAGTCACTGCTGAATCTTCTACTATGTTCCATATGGGCTCCATTTTGTCTTGTCTGTACAGTTGTCCTTAATTTAACCCAGTGTAGCATGGGATATGAGCCCTGGTGGTATAGTGGGTAACATGCTTGACTGTTAATTGAAAAACCAGGGATTCAAGCCCACCAGCCACTCAGTGGGAAAAAAATGAGGCAGGCTACTTTCATAAAGATTTATAGTCTTGGAAACCCTATGGGGTCCTACAGGGTCACTCTGAGTTGGAATCCACTTGACAGCAATGGGTTTTTCTGGTGGTAGCTCAGGATTAATATTTAAGGAAATATGAAGCTCTGGTGGCATAGTGCCTAAGGCATCTGACTGCCAACCAGAAGACTGCGGTTCAACCCACCAGCCACTCCTCGGAAGGAAGGTTGGGCAATCTACTTCCTGTTGTTGTTATTTGCCATTGAGTCAGCCCCGACTCATAGCGACCCCTCCTTAGGTTTCCGAGGCAGTATCACTACGGAAGTAGGAATGCCCAACCTTCCTTCCTAGTGATAACTATTATTCCTATTTTAAGTTAACCATGGGTTTTGTTGATTACGTTTGTTCAATTAAAATAATTTTATATTTACATTGTTTTCATTTAAATAAAATATTTAATAAAATTACTTAATTTTAAAAATCCATGGTGTATTCTTAAGTTCTCCTTAAAAAAGTTTGAAAAACAAAAATGGTTGAGTATAATTTGATCTGCAGAGTTAGCTAGAATATAAAGATTGATTTTTCATGGAGCTGAGTGTGAACTTCAAGTAAAAAAAAAATTAGGCTTCCTCAGAAACTAAAAATGAGAAGGAGATATAAACTTGTGATAAACATTTCTCAAAAATTTCCTACTTGTGACCAAATAGATAGTTAGTGGCTACATACCTTGTATAATGTGACCCATGAACTGACAAAGAGGCAGGTACTGATATTGTAAACAGAAGTCATGTCCTTAGGAAAGATGCTTTACTTCTTAAGTCAGAGGTTCAATCTTGTTTTTAGTTGACCTTTTCTTGATCTTTCTTTCCAATTTCAAAAGATCTATATGCCAACAGATTCTGCCTTACTCCTAGTATATGCTACTGTGCCAATAGTCCCAGTTAAAATATCTGCACAAAACCAAACCAAACCAAAATCACTGTCATTGAGTTGATTACAACTCATAGCGACCCCCTTTGGGTTTCTGAGGCAGTAAATCTTTATGGAAGTAGATTGCCCAGTCTTTCTTCCACTGAGTGTCTGGTGGATTTGAACCTCCAGCCTTGTAGTTAGGAGTCAACTTCCTCAGGCACCACGCCACCAGAGCTCTTAATATTTGCACAAGCATGATAAAAACATGTCAACTATATAGAACACTGAACCAAAGTCTCCTATTTCTCTGACAATAAAAATGGTTCCTCAATCTCCAATATAGTTTTCCTTCTTTATCTTCCCCAGCCTGCACCATTTCCTCAACCACAAACATCCTTCAAATGCTGAGTGGTATGTGCTCTTCTGTTTCTCTTTCCAGGACAGTTCTTAACTCTAGTTTGAACTGATTGCTGGAGAGAGGGGTGTCTGGAGTGCCTGTTGAACAGGACTTTGGGATTCATTTGAGAGAGTTCAGTGAGTTGATGAGAAGATTCAGCAAGGAAGCCTATAACGGAAAATAATATTTCAAATGCTTATATGGTTGCATGCCTATCCCTAGTAAATCTTAATTTTCATCTTTTGTTTTCTTCCACAGGAATTTAGGAATTGGTGCTTCATACCAAATCTATTTCTTTCACTATTTAATTCCTATATACTAGACATGTGAGGCAATATGTATTTCTCTAGCATGTAACAAGTATAAATTTTACTTTCACAAATCAGATGTTTGCAAACAGGGATTTTGCTTTATTTTGCACCTGCCATGCTTTCCTTGACTCTTGAGATCCCCCATATGCTTCAAACAAACCACTCATGCTGTCCCAGTTTGGTAAGCTCAGGGTAACCCAAAAATAGTCCAGTGTAAGCTAGGTGTTTGTATTGCAGGAACTGTTTAATGAAATATGCTTCCTCTACATTGCATGGTATCCTTAAATAATGGTGCATAATTATGGGAAGGAGACTATAAAGCCATAAGCTAGGATTGTCCTATAGCCTTGTTGATGTCTAATTGCTATGGCCTGGTTCGTTGTCGCTCTTTGCATGGAAGTGCTTTCTGCTAGCTCTCTCATTAGGTACATTAGAAACTCTGAGAACCTTCAGTTGAGGCTTCTACACAGCTACTGGAGAGAGTAGTGTTACCCCCTAAACACTGTGCCAGGAGCTCTGGTAGCATAATGGCTAAGGCACTTGACTGCTAACCAGAAGGCTGGCAGTTCAAACCCACCAGCCACTCCTCGGAAGGAAGGTTGGGCAATC
>NW_006921799.1:699061-710170 GCF_000298275.1 Orycteropus afer afer
CAGAAGGCTGGCAGTTCAAACCCACCAGCCACTCCTCGGAAGGAAGGTTGGGCAATCTACTTCCATAGTGATACTGCCTTGACAACCCAAGCAGGGGCCGCTATGAGTTGGGTCCAACTTGATGGCACATAACAACAACAAACACCGTATCGACCCAGTGGTCTTTCAACCCTCATAGTTCTACTAATCAGGTCTTTTTGTCTGTCTGGACAAGTATGCTGACAACAAACAAATTCATGCTTTTAGCTAACACCTGTGGGCTACAAGCTGCTCATAGGGAACTTGGCAATTCCTGGTTTGCAAATCTGGACCTTCCTCCATCTTACCCTGCCACTCTGCATTCTTTCTGTTCTTCCCTAGTGTACAAAAGTTCTGACTGGGTCTGGGGTTCTTCTAAAGAGCAAAAAACCAGGAGAGAAGCAGTTTTATCCTCAAAATCATCCCAAGTTTGGGAAGAAACCAATCACTCTCTCCATTATTAGGATTACCCTGAAGGAGGCTAACATGCTATTCTTCATTTCCTGTTCCCAACTCTCCTCTGTCCCAACTTCCCAAATATATTCCTGTAGACTATGGCATGGGGAGTAAGGAGTGGAGTGGAGGTTGTTATGGGTTAAATCAGGTCCCCCCAAAAAATATATATGTTGTATATATAAAATATATGTTGTTAATCTTAACCATTATACTTGTGGATGTAATTCCATTATACTTGTGGATGTAATTCCACTTGTGAATAGGTTTTCCTTTGCTAGGTTAATGAGATCACTTTTGTGTAAGGTTTGTCTTAAGCCAATCACTTATGAGATATAAAAGGATCAGATTAGGCCAGTGGTAAAACAAAACAAAAAACCAGTTGCCACTAAGTGGCAATTCATAGCAACCCTATAGGACAGATTAGAACTGCCCAGTAGAATTTCCAAGGCTATAAATATTTACAGAAGAAGGCTGCCACATTTTCTCCTGCTGAGTCATTGGTGGATTCAAACCTTTGCAGCCGAACACTTCTCTACTACGCCATCAAGGCTCCTGTGCAAAACAAAAACAAAAAATCCATTGCTGTTGACATAATTTCAACCCACAGCAATCTTATAGGACAGAGTAAAACTGCTTCATAGGGTTCCAAGGCTGTACATCTTTATGGAAGCAACTGGCACATCTTTCTCCTGCATAGTGGCTGGTGGGTTCAGACTGCCAAGCTTCAGTTTAGCAGCTGAATGTTTAACCCCTGTGCCACAAGGAAGCATAAATAAGGAAAACCGATGCCATGTAAAAGTCACCAAGGAACCAAGAAAAGAAGTTGAAAGAGATAAGGATCTTCCGTCAGAGCAGACAGACAGCTTTTCTCTAGAGCCAGCACCCTGAAGTCAGAATTTTAGTCTCCTAAACTATAAGAAAAAAAATGTCTAGCCTTTCTGTTATAGCACCACCACATAACTAAGACAGAGTTGGATCAAGAGAATTAAAAACATTGACTTTCAAACCTCCCAGCCATTTGTTCAGTCTGTCTAGGGGCCTGGAGTAGGATGTCTGATTACCAAGAAAGGACATTTCTTTGAACTTTAGAAGTTAAATTATGCAAATATATGTGTTCTCCTTTGTCTCTGGATAGGTAGGAGGGGCCAGCATGTAACCTGAAGAAGCAAGAAGGAGCCATTCATAAATAGTTAATAGCTACCTGTTAACATATTAATTTTCTTCTTAGCATGAATCTATAGTAAATACTGTGCTGTACCCATTACAATTTGTACATACTTCTGTCATCATTGTTGATGCTAGGGTTTATTTGTGTCTGTGTTTGTCTATCTTTAGACTATAAGCATCTTGAGGGTAAAATCTTTGCTTTGTTCATTGCTGAAGCCTCGTACCTTACCTGGCACACATCAGATGCATATAAGATCTGATAACTTGTTGAAGTATTACTATTATTAATGAAATGCTAAGTACTTATCCAAATAATATTAAATCTTGAGAATTATTTGACAGAAATAAAATATAATCATTCTTTAACTACTGGTATAAAAATTGCACTCTTATATCGACTCACAGTTGAAATTAAAATGGAATCTCTCTCACAAGAAGATCGGAAGGAGAAAATTAATGGTTTTGCATTAATGAGTTTCCTGGTTTATTACTTAATAAAGTGCTATTAGTTACAAGAAATATTTTAGAAGACTTTAACTCTTAGATACATTATAGTCTGTGTATATTGATGTCATATGAAATTATTATGAATTTTTTTTCAAAAGACAAATGAAAAATAATTTAAAGAATTATAAACGTGCAGAAAGCTGGCTTTAGTGACCTGATGTTTTTATTACTATGTCATCTATATAAAAAATAAATCATAACTATTGCATTGTTTTATCTTGTGAAACTATATGAAGATTTATTCTAAGGCCAATGTTGATGACACTGTAGATAAATGAACAATGTTTTTGGCATAAATTGTTTTATAGCAGATATTCATAGATGTTAGTAAGTTAAAACTCTATTCAAATTTCCTTTATGTACTTTCAAAGGAGTCTTGCTCTCTGGATTAAAATTTAGTATTAAATCCTAAAATCTGAACTGGTTTACTGATTAAAAGAATTTATTTACCCTGGTTAAAAGACACAAAGTTACAAAAGAAGTTAGTGATGGTCCTTCTATACTTCCCAGAATTATTAAAAGATAATGTTTACCCATATGAGATAATGAATCCGCAGAAGTAACATAACACATTACAAATATAAGCAAGAAATTCTGAAATCTAGTCTAGGCTGGTAGCATAGTGCCTAAGGCACTTGACTGTTAATCAGAAGGCTGGCAGTTCAAAGCCACCAGCCACTCCTCAGTAGGAAGTTTGGGCAATCTACTTCCACAGTGATACTGCCTCAGAAATCCAAGGAGGGGTCGCTGTGAGTCAGGTCCGACTCAAAGGCACATAACAACAACAACAACAACAACAGTCTAGGCCATGCCCAACCATATGTGTAACCTCTCTGTGCCTCTCCTTCTTACTCATCAGTGATATAAAGTAGGTTATTAGGAAGGTGTCTAAAATATTTCAATCTATTGCTTTAATGACGATACAAAATAACTGAGATCATAGGTAGATAATAGATAGGTTGATGGTTAGAAGGATGGGTAGATGTATAGACAGAGGATGGATGGAAGGATGGATGGATAAATCAACAGACAGGACAGATAAAGCAATAAACTCACTATGAGATTAATTGACTTGACTGCAGTGAGTTTATTGCTTCATCTCTCTTGTCTGTTAGTCCATCCGTCCATCAGTCCATCCATCCATCCTCTGTCCCTATATACGCCCATCCTTCTAACCATCAACCTATCTATTATCTACCTATGAACTATCATTTATTTTGCATTGCCAATAAACTCCACTGAATGCATTTGCACTCATGATAATGATGTGTGTCTTCTCCCTGGCTTTGTATTTGTCTATTCTAGTTTTTTGTAAGACATTACTTGGAAAGGATTAGGTTGCTCTGGTGGTGCAATTGTTAAAACATTTGGCTGCTAATCAAAAGGTTGGTGGTTTAAACACACAACCTGCTCCATGGAGGAAAGATGAAGCAATCTGCTATTAATAAGATAGAACTGAAAAGAACATCCCACATTCCTTCTCCCCACCAACAAATCAATTTTTCTTAAGCTCTGTTGCAGACCATGAGAATCTAATCCTTTCTTCAAGATCACCAGAAAGATCATCCTGGAGCAGCTGGTTGATCATTTAAGAATCTTTATACACACATTCTTTAGAAAGTAAATTGGCACAATATACAACTTTACAAGTTAGTTACATTGGGGTGGGAATAGGCATATTGTAAATAAAAATTAATGTCTATATTATATAAGGATGTTATAGTTTGGTGCAATTTAGGTCCTGAAAGATTAATCTGCATAATAGACTGTTGTTGTTGTTGTTATGTGCCGTCAAGTCAGCCCTGACTCATAGCGACCCCTCCTTGGGTTTCCGAGGCAGTATCACTACGGAAGTAGGATTGCCCAACCTTCCTTCCGAGGAGTGGCTGGTGAGTTTGAACCGCCAGCCATCTGGTTAGCAGGCAAGTGTCTTAGCCACTATGCTACCAGAGCTCCTGCATAATAGACTATGACCACTTAAAAAGAATGATAATAAAGCCTAGACTAAAGTACTTTATCATAATGCTGACACAGACATATGGGAGCTAATTTTCTATTTGGCTTCTTTCTGTAAATCAATATCCAAGGAAGCCTGAAGTTTCTTAAGCTAAAATAGGAATGAATTACTTCAGGGAATGAGATTCCACACCTTAGCAATGTTCACCAGCTACAAGAGAGGAAAATATTTATTACTTATTACACTATGCAAAGACCATATTATGTGTTTAATTGTAAGTGGTGTTGTGTTAAATAGCATTTGGCCGGACTTGGACTTAAAAAAAAGAAACTGACCAGAGCATGTAAATACCATTTGTTGTTGTTGTTGTTGTTGCTATTTGCCTTCGAGTTGGCCCCAACTCATAGCGACCCCTCCTTGGGTTTTCGAGGCAGCATCACTATGGAAGTAGGATTGCCCAACCTTCCTTCTGAGGAGTGGCTGGTGGGTTTGAACCACCAGCCTTCTGGTTAGCAGTCAACTGCCTTAGGCACTGTGCTACCAGAGCTCACTCTCTCTCTCTCTCTCTCTCTCTCTATATATATATATATGTATGTACACACACACATATATAGTAAATGCACTTTAAGAATATACAGTGAATCTTTCAAGCTTACATGAGCAGGGAGATGATTATGAATCTCTCAGGTTGATGCAGTTTAAGACCATTTTCTATGACTTTTGTCACCTGTGGGTGAAGGGAACTGCTCATTGCCATTCTCTCTGAGAGAACTCTTTTTATATTCCATGACTATTATTATATTTATCCTCAGTTTTATTTTATGCAAACAGAATAAACTTTGCTCTTTTGATATTTATTTCAGGTGTTATATACCATTAAATAATCTTTACAGCTCATCTCGGATACCTCTTATGTTCTCCACAACCCTCATTAGTTTGCCAAGCTTATGCCAATAATGACCTGACTGATTTTTTTTTTCCCCAAGACTATGCTAGCCTACCTCATGTTTTTTTTTTTTTTTTTTTTTTTTATGTACATACAATGTCATACTTACTTTTTATGCTGCAGATAGGGACGCGCTACTCTAAGCAAGCGTGTCATCAATTATGTCTTTCTTTTCTGTCAAACCCATACTTTTTCAAAACTTTGCCTATTGGAAATTGTGCAAGGGCTTCTTCTCTTCAGGAATATTGTGTTAGGCTGGATTCTCTAGAGAAGCAAAACCAGTAAAGCTTATACATATATATATAGAGAGAGAGAGAGAGAGAAATTTATCTTAGGAAAATGGCTCACACACTTATAGAAGCTGGCAAGTCCCAAGTTCTTGGATCAAATGTCAAGCTGGAGGCTTTTCCCAACTCATACAGCTGCAGGGGCTGACGAGCTCAAAGTATACTGGCAGTATACTGACTGTTAACTCCAATGAATGACAAATCCAAGATCTCCAGGTAGAATGGTGGATTGTTTGCTCACGGACAGTTGTAGGCAGTACAACAGGATCTCAATCCACAAAGAGTGTCTCTTTTCCCAGGATGTCCATAAATATACCAGAAGCAGGCCACACTCCTAGGGAAATTCTCTTTCAATGGATTGGCTGCTCAAAATATATACATCCGATCCCGTCAAGGGAATAACCCACATCATAACTGCTTAAAACCCACAGAATTGTGGTCCAGCCAGTTTGACACACAACTTCAACTACCACAAGTATTATGCAGCTTATTATCTCTTTTGAAGCTCTTCTCTTACTCCTTCAGTTTACAAGTTTACTATAGTTCTGAATTTATCTTCTGAGATGTTGCATGTGTGTACTGAGGCAGCATTCTTTGCAAAGTTACTAACCTATGATCCTATGCTCAGACCCCTCCCTGATTAACATACAGAAGAGCACTGAGCACAGAACTGAGCATTGTGTGAGTATTTTCTTTATGCCTCTTCAATTTGACATTCATCTATTTACAGATATTTTAAAAAAGTAGAATCCTAAACTAGTTATGTATCCAAGAAATGATGATGATGCCTCTATTTTGACAATGTATAAATACTCATGCCAAAACCAAAAACTTACTGCTGTTGAGTAGTTTCCGACTCATAGCGACCCCTCCTTGGGTTTCCAAGGGGGTATCTCTACAGAAGTCGATTGTGCAATCTTTCTTCTGAGGAGTGGCTGGTGGTTTGAAGTGCCAGCCTTCTGGTTAGCAGTCAAATGCCTTAGGCACTAAGCCACCAGAGCTCCCATACTCATGTCAAGTGACACTATAATCAAAATCTTTATAGATGTGAAGATAGATATCATCTCTGATTTTCCAAAAATCTCTCTGGCCTATCATAAAAACAATTTTAAGTAACTAAAAAGAGTTATTGATAAAAAATTCACACTTTTCTCTCTCTCTCTCTCTCTCTCACACACACACACGCACACACACACACAGATTTATTAGGGAAAGGTTTTTATGCTGCCATAACAGACAATATCACAAGTGAATGGCTTTACAGAACAAGAATTTATTGTCTGAATTCTGAAGGCTGAAAGTTCCAATTAGGGTCTCAGTTGTGTTGATTCCTTCCCTGGGACTCTTTCCCAGTGTATAGTGTCTGCCAGCAATCTTAATGTTCCTTTGCTTGTAGATGAGTCCTCACATGGTGTCTGTCTCCTCTGTGGGTTTGTCTTTATTCTGTTTTTTGATAAGACATTACTCAGAAGAGATTAGGTTGCTCTGGTGGTACAGTGGATAAAGCATTTGGCTGCTAACCAAAAGGTTCGCAGTTTGAACCACAACCTGCTCCATGGAAGAAAGGTGAAGCAATCTGCTTCTGTAAAGATTTACAAACTTGGAAACCCTATGGGACATTTCTACTCTGTCTTATCAGTTTGAATTGACTTGATGGCAGTAGGTTTGGTTTTTGGTTTTAGTACTCAGAAGGATTAGCTTTAGGACTCACTTTTCTCTGTCGTGTCTTCATTATTATTACAAAATGAAAGTCCCTGTTTCAAAATAGGAAGATAGTTACCAGTTCTGGGGTAAGGACTTCCACATTTCTTTTTTGTGGGACACAATTCAATCCATGACACTGACCCTCATTCCATGGCAAGTCAGATTCACCCAGGCTCCCTTTTGGCTTTCTCCTAAGGAAGGATGAGTTGTTCATTTCATCCTGGTCTCTATCCTGAGCCAGATCTGGGTTTGATTCCCAGCCAATGAACCTCCTGCTATCACCCATCTGTCAATGGAGGCTTGCATATTACTATGATGCTAAACAGGTGGTCAGCGGAGCTTCCAGACTAAGATGCACTAGGTCATCTATTTCTGAAAATCAACCAAGGAAAATCCTATGGATCACAGTGGTTTGATCAGCAACTCATCACAAGATGGCACAAAACTGGGTGCCATTTCATTCTATTGTGTATGGTGTCACCATGACTTGAGGATCAACTTGATGATGGCTAACAATAGCAAGTTTTTGTTGGCAGAGAGGGTTATTATACCCAAGGCAGAAACTCACCATTCTTCCTGGTACATCTTGTGTTCATGTAGCAGTAGACCTAGTTAGGGCTACTTCCTTAAGAACAGACACTCCAGCAGGTCTTTTCTTTCCTCTCTTTTTTTTCCCCAACCTTCCACTCCTCTGCCAGGGGAGCCGTGTTTCCCACTCTCAGCATGCAGGCACACTTCAGATTGCTGGGCCTAAGACTTATATTAGAGAGAGAAGTAAGTGGCCTCACTTGGAACTCAAGCCTAAATTCTGTCTGAGGATACCGTACCAAAAAGGTCTTCTATTGGGACATTTGATGTTGCCTTAGCACCATGATTTCTACTTTTCTATCATTTCTTGTGCATATAGTACTCTAAGGGGTCTTCATTGGAAAGAGAGACCAAGGTAGATTATAAGCACATCATGGTTCATAGTTGTAAAATCATAAAAGTCTTCAAGTGAAAATTTAACATTTACACTCAAGCAGGGGTTAAGTGGTTATCATTATTGGTAACTGAAATATCAGATTTGTTCTTGTTCTTAGGTGATGTCGAGTCAGCTCCAACTCACAGTGACCTTATGTACAACAAAACAAAGCATTTCCCAGTCCTGTGCCAACCTCACAATCTTTTCTAAAACTAAGCTCATCATTGCAACCACTGTGTTAATCCATGTCATTGAGGGCCTTCCCCTTTCTTTGTTGACCCTCCACTTTACCAAGCATGATATCACTATCCAGAGAATGGTCCCTTCTGACAACATGACCAAAGTAGGTAAGAGGAAGTTTGGCCATTCTCACTTCCAGGAAGCATTCCAGCTGCTCTTCTTCCAGGACAGATTTGTTAGTTCTTTTGGAAGTCCATAGTACTTTCAGTATTCTTCACCAACACCACAACTCAAAAGCATCAACTCTTCATCAGTCTTTCTTATTCATCATCCAGCTTTCATGTGATATGAGGTGACTGAAAATACCATGGTTTGGCTTAGGTGAACCTTAGTCTTCAAAGACACACATCTTTGCTCTTCAGCACTTTAAAGAGATCTTTTGCAGCAGATTTGCCCAGTGCAATATGTCATCTGATGTCTTGACTGCTACTTCCGTTGGTATTCATTGTGGAACCAAGTAATATGAACTCTTTGACAACTTCAGTCTTTTCTCCATTATCATGATGCTGCTTATAAGTGCAGTTGTGAAGATTTTTGTTTTCTTTATGTTGAGATGTAATCCTTACTGCAGATAGGGAGGTGGTATGACTGATGTGATCAGTTTTATTTGGCACAGTCCATTTGTGTTATTTTAGCAAGGAAAAAAAAATATTTTATAGTTAAAATAGGTTTTTCCAAGAGCTTAGAGACTGTCCAGTAGGTAAGTGAATAAGATCTAGTTCTGATTTAGTATGGAAATTACTTTCCTGGGAAATTTTTGTTGTAGGTTTTTTTTTTTTTTTTTTTTTATCATTTGCTAGCTCCTTTCTTTCCTCCCAGTTGACTTCATGATTAGCTTATGTTTGCATAAGAAAGGTAACACCTTTCTGTATTTAATACTCTCCAACACTTTTAGATTCCTTTTGTGCCACTGTTGAGATACAATTTATATAGGGTAAAATCTACTTATGTTATGTATAATTCTATGAATATTGACAAATGCATGCAGTCATATAACCACCACCAAAATGAGAATTTGAGCAGTTCAATCATCCCCAAATACTCCTTCATGCCTCCCCCACATCAAAATTCCTTGCAATCAGCAACTCCTCACACCAACTTCAGTCCCTAGCAATCATTGATTTGTTTCTATCATTATATCTTTGTCATTTTCAAAATGTCACAGAAATGAAACTATATAGTATATAGCCTTTTGAAATTAATTTATTTTAATTATCAAAATGCATTTGAGATTCACCTATGTAGGGACACTCACAATATTTTATTTTATTTTATTTTTCATTCCCAAATAGTGTTCCAAAGCATAGATGTACCAAAGTTTTCTTGTTTGTTATTCTTTCACCATCTGAAGGACCTTTGGACCATTTGCAATTTTGGGCACTTATGAACAATCAGACAATGTATCGCACTGCACAAATCTGCTGCAAAAAACCTCTTTAAAGTGTTGAAGAGCAAGGATATCTCCTTGAAGACTAAGGTGTGCCTGACCCAAACCATGGTATTTTCAGTCACTTCATATGCATGTGAAAGCTGGACAATGAATAAGGAAGATTGAAGAACAGTTGATGCTTTTGAGTTGTGCTGTTGACAAAGAATACTGAAAGTACCATAAACTGCCAAAAGGATGAACAAATCTGTCCTGGAAGAAATGCAGCCAAAATGCTCACTGAAAGTGAGAACAGCCAGACTTCGTCTCACCTACTTTGGCCAAGTTGTCAGAAGGGACCATTCTCTGGATAAGGATATCATGCTTGGTAAAGTGGAGGGTCAACAAAAAAGGGGATGGCCCTCAATGAGATGGATTGATACAGTGACTACAACAATGGGCTCAGGTATGGCAAGGATTGTGAGTCTGACACAGGACCAGGTAGTGTTTTGTTCATGGGGTCACTATGAGTCAGAGCCAACTTGAAGACACCTAACAACAACATGAACAAAGTCATGATAAAGATTTATGTTCAGGTTTTTGTATGAAAATTAGTTTTCATTTCTCTTGGGTAAATAAATGCCTTGATGTAGGATTGCTGGTTTGTATTGTGTTATGGATTGAATTGAACATTTGAAAGAAAAGCCAGAACTTTGACCAAAGACAAATTGTGGGGAGGCTCTATATATAGAAAACTACTGCTTTATATATTTAATTTGCTTATTTCTAAATAAATTCAAAATAGTTATTTATTTAAATTTAGGAGAGGTGACTGTCTATAGGATGCATGGAAAAAGTGACTCTTGCATTGTGAGGAAATTAGAATGCATGACTTCCAAAGATAAATGATCTTTTTATGAAATCTATGAAAACTTAACCTAAACTCAATTTTCCTTTTCAGTATTCTACTTGCAAATGGAAGAAACAGTATTGTCTATGCATGACTGTCATATAGATAAAGAAAGAATTAATTTATGTTTAGGATATGTTCTCAGTTCCTTACAAGAGTTATGTAAAATCCAAGACTAGCACTCCTGAAATGGTGTCTGCATGAACTTAGTTTGATGGTGAGTTAGTTATTAATGCATTGGGGGGAAAAATGTGTCATAGTCAAATAATCTGGACAACAATGAGTTAAGCAGAGATAAATAATTTTATCTTGTTTTCTTTCTTCAGATCATAAATTTGAGGGAGCTTTATTTTTTAAAATACATACCAAGGAAAACATTTGACATAGAGTGATTTTCATGTGGTTCTTCAATTAGGCAATATCTATTAAGATACCTTTTGTCAGGGACGTAGTTTGGAAAATCTAAGACTATTGTATAGATTCATTTCTGTAAAATATTTTTCTCAAAAAGTTTGATGACATTGATAACATAAAACATATATATATATTGTACTCCTATGTCCTGACGCCTTGATGTGATCTAAAAT
>NW_006921799.1:710313-718686 GCF_000298275.1 Orycteropus afer afer
ATGAGGTTGTCTGGTTCTGTAAAGATTTACAGCCTTTAAAACCCAATGCAGGTCACTATGACTCGGAATCAACTCCATGGCAATGAGTTTTTGAAATACACACAGACACACACAAGCACACAGACACACATACATAGTACAGTGTTCTGAGTGAAATAAAGCATAGTGCAGGGATCTTTGTATCAGAACAAATAATCACTATACTTATGGGTGTGGTCACAGGCCTTTATTAATTACAATAGTCAGGACCGTGGTAAATAGAGTAGTTTATCAAGAGCCAGTGCCTCCCAAAAAGCTCCTGTCCATGTGTGGGATGTTTTTGGTCACTTCTATGAACACTCCTCAGTGTGCCAAGGGTGAGAGATCAGTCCTGGTGTTTATATAGATAAACCAGAAGGGTGCTCATGCTGTATTGCATGGAAGAAAGAAGAAAGGGGTAAGAGAAATTGCCTGTGCTTAGATTGGGTAGAATAACCATCCTGTGGCCAAGAAGTTGGCTTTGTTCAAGAACAAACAGCATAATTATCCTGTAACTAACTTCCCCTCTAGCTATAAGATTAATTCTCTACAGTTAAATAGTTAAGGGTAGTCAAGGAGACAGAGAAAGTTACTGTGGCCTCAGGACAAGGAGAAGAGAATGGGAAACAGTGTGAGACCCAATCTCCATCCTCCTTATCAGAAAATGCTCTGAGCTCAAGGCCTCTGTTTAGATGGCCTTGATAGGAATCATAAAGACAGACTTCCCCTTGCCCCTATGTTTATTATGCTCATTTATTTTGAGTCCCCAGATTCAAGCTTATTAGAAGAGGAGATAGATGAGGGAAATGTTTTAAGATGTTAATAGATAATTTCCCCTGTATGTCCATACATCCCATAACCTGTGGTCCTTCCTGACTTATAAATTAAGGCACACAAAGTCACACAGCAGAATGTACATGACAAAAGAAGAAGATCCTTGAATTTTGAATATCCCAAACATGGACTCAGGACAGAAAAATAATAATAAAAAAAAAGATTTCAAAGAGCATATGATTCTGAAAAAACCAAACTCACTGCCATCAAGTCAATTTCAACCCATAGCGACCCCTCCTTGGGTTTCAGAGGCGGTATCATTATGGAAGTAGATTGCCCCATCTTCCTTCCAAGGAGTGGCTGATGGGTTTGAACCACCAGTCTTCTGGTTAGCAGTCAAATGTCTTAGGCACTACACTACCAGAGCTCCTAGCATATGATTAGGTAGTATTTATTTTAACCACTGCTAAAACTAGATAAGAAGATTTTGGGCTACGAGAAGAGGTATCAAGAGTTACATGGGAATCAAGAGAGCTGAGAAGTTTGTGAGATCCTTGAGAAGCATCACTCTACTGACTCATTTCCTTGAGTCAGTAGTGAGTAAAGTGGAAGAACTCAGAGACATGTTTTGAGAATCTGAAAGCATAATGGTATAGCCATTATGGAGCCACCAGTTCCTCAGTTTCCATCCTAGTGCTGCAGAAGAGAAAATGTCTGCTACTTGTGCCTAGGCTGGTATCAGCTTTATAAAATTTTCCAAAGCCTACTAGAATATTTCTTGCATAATCTTGAACAATATGGACCTAACACAGAAGGGTGGAAGACCAGGGAGAGGCCTCAAGTAGGGTGATCTATACATAGAGTCTGCTGGAAGGAGGATAATTGATAGCACTGAGGAGCAGGTACACTCTAATGGTGTGTGGAGTCCTTTCACAATTGCTTGTGAGAGCCAGTGGTGTTCATCTCTTCCCAGCTCTGCACATTCACTGTTATAAACGGTTATATGAAATTGGCTTTCATCTGTGCCAGTTTTCACTATGGAAACAGGCAAACATTACTAATCAGGACTTATTTTTCTTTCCCAGATAGTTGGTTTACCAGTTCATCACTGTTTGCACTCCTATGTCCTGATGCCTTGATGTGATCCAAAATCATAAGAGGTTGGATGAATCTTATATCATCTAGTGAAATGATGACTTGAAATAGAAATTAAATTATTATCATCATAAATTATGGTATCACATTTCATGCACACTTGAGATTGTGGACTGAAATGTACAGTTAGCTAGCTGGCTACCACAGAAATTAATTTTTAGAAATATTATAATAAATGATAACTGAACACTTCTAGTAAGCCATAAAACTTGTGTTGGCAATTACCTCTTTTTTTTATATATAAAGTAATTATCTAGCACTTGGCATGGCACCAGAGATGTCAACCTAGTGCCTAATATTTTTAATATAATCACATACCAGCAGTAATAATTATTGCCCATCTTACGCCTTTGGGAACTGTTTAAATAAGAAAGTTTTGTCTCTTCACTTGATTTTACAAAATTCCCTTCCTTTTCATTTTTTTTTCATTGTTGTTTCTTATTTCTGTTTCCTGAAGTATAAGTGCAAACATTCTGGATTCAGTCCACAAAAAAACAAAAAAAACTGACTTTTGTGGAAGAAAATCTCACTGTTCTATGAAACATATTTTTTTGCTATTGTGATGTTTTAATACATTGAATATTTCCAGAAGCCAGTAGAGAATGTACATTTAAATGGTCATACAACACTATCTCTATCAAATCTTAACTCTTCCTAATACTGCACATTGGATATGTGAAGCCTGAGAACAGTTCTGTCTTAGTATTTTGCAACCCATTAATAATCAGGTGTTACTTTTTGCCAGACCTGAATCTATGTTTTGTATTTATATAAGTTTTTAAAATTACTTTGTTATAATAATGGGTAGTTGTTATCGTGCTTAGATTTCCATTATCATCCTGAGATGTATTAAAAAAAAAAAAAAAAAACTCACTGCCATCTAGTCAATTCTGACTTATAGCGACTCCTCCTTGGGTTTCCGAGGTGATATCTCTACAGAAGTAGATTGCCCAGTCTTCCTTCCAAGGAATGACTGGTGGGTATGAACTGTCAGCCTTCTGGTTAGCAATCAAATGCCTACTACACCACCAGAGCCCCCAAGACATATATAATAGGAGTCTAAAATGTTCATATAATCCTTAGACTAAAGGGTTGTTCACATCAATAAATTCTTTTTTTTTTTTTTAACAGAGAGAGCTATTGTAAAAATATATTAGTCACTATGAATGTTATACAGAAAAATAACTATTTTTCTAAAATTTTAATGAGTATTGTCTATGATGTAAGTAGTGTTTCCATGACATTTTCTTCTACAATGTTTATAAGGAAGAAAAAAGAAAGCTTTAGAGAATTATTCAAACAGGCTATGGGATTTTAATTAGAGGGGAATAATTCACTCATTTGTTCAAAAATTATGGCAAAAGGTTATGATTATTAAGAAGATATTCTGTTGAAAAGAGAGGATCAAGTAAAAGCTGAGGTCCAAACTCTACCTGCAACTTGGGTTAGAACATTTATCTTTCTCTTGTTTCAAAAAACTCAGCTGCAGAGGGGCAAGAGCCCATGGATAAAATAATCATAGATTTTTCAAAACATTAATATAAAATAAAATATTTCAAGGAATATTTGTTTCAGGTCCTTGGAGGATGTATGTGGGAAAATGATTGATGGCAGAATAAATTCTGACAGTACCTTCAATAAGTGAAATGCAGTGCAAGCCAAACCAGACATTTTGCTCAACAGTACTAATCCTGAAATTACTTTCTTGCTCAATATCATTTTCTAAACTACCTTTATTCCCTTTCCTCCATAAAATTTACCCTGCATCATTAAAAGTATGATAAACCCCATGGTCAGGAAAGGATGACACAATATGGAAAGAAGATGTTTCAAAAGTAGGTGGAGGGAAAAGTGAATAACGTAGGAGATGGCATAAAGACAGACTAGAGGGCAACTGGCCTCCAATAATCTGTCTGATGAGGACTCCAGGGGTTACCCGTATTCTTTCAAGTTATGGAATAGTGGTTAGACTAACTGTTGGCTTCTCTGACTTTGACCTTGTAGTTGTGTTCTCAGAAGAACAGAAGGATGTGGCTTCAGAAGCTGCACTAAACCTGATCCTATTAGCAGTTTAGGGCCAGCTGCTAGAGCCAGCAAGCAGCTGCTGCCATTACTGGCATTGCCAATAGGACAGCCTCCCAGAAGAATCCCCCCAGTATTATTGACAGTCTCCATAGAGGTAATGGACTGAAGTGGATCAGAACTCAACCATACTAGGTTTGTAGTATCCATTTGTAAGAGAACAACCTGTGTCTGTCTTAAATTTGCTTTTTGATTTAGCACTTTTCCCTCCCTATTCCCTGCAAAGGCTTTATACAGACAGCACACCAGACTCTCCAGATCACCTAAAGAACGTTTCTTTCAAGTGAAACATCTCTGTCGTACTTTCCATGTCCTACTGTCTCATTTTTATCATAAAAAAATCAAGAGAGGAGAAAAAATGCAATGGCTGTTTGATTTATTTAATGGCCTAAGAGTAATTTTTTTTTTTTTTTTGCTTATTGTTATTATTTCTGAAGGCAAAAAATTCAAAACCACTGAAAAAGATAAAGAAACTCCAAGTGTAATTGCATTTTAATCTTTACATAATGTGCACAATATATAACATATAACATGATATATAAAATAAAATTAAAAATATTTATTATTTAATATATAACAGACAATTTGGCACCACACATGCTATAATATAATATACAACATTCAACATGACATATATATGACAGCTACCAGATAATATTACCTTGATTCCAAGATTTACATTTAGCCTCAACTTAGCATTTTCTAAAATTGAAATAACTCTTATAATCAATGTTATTATTGATTGCTGTCAGGTCAGTGTTGACTATAGGCAACCCCATGTAAGCAGAGTAGAACTGTTTCATATGATTTTCAAGACTAGGACCTTTCAGAAGCAGATTGCATAGCCTGTCTTCAGAGGAACCTCTAGATGGATTTGACCTTCAAATCTTGTGGCTAGTATTTGAGCTCTTAGCCATTTGCATCCCGTGTGTGGAATAAAGTGATGATGGACCTTACATAAGAAGGAATATGAGATCTATATTTCTATTAATGTTTAGAGTAGCTAAAATGAGTGAAAGGAATGATGAAGTAAAAGAATTCAACAGAAGATTTCAAAGGACAGTTTAAGAAGACAAAATAAATTTAATAATGAATAATGCAAAGACCTGGATTTAGAAAACTAAAAGGCAAGAAGACGTGTAGCATTTCTCAAGCTGAAAGAACTGATGGAAAAATTCAAGCCTCAAGTTGCAGTATTGAAGGATTCTGTGGGCAAAGTTTTGAACAATTCAAGAAACATAAAAAAAAAAAAAAAGGTGGAATACACAGAGTCACTGTACCAAAAAGAATTGGTCAATGTTCAACCATTTCAGCAGTTAGCATATGATAAAGAACAATGGTATTGAAGGAAGAAGTCCAAGCTACATGGAAGACATTGGCAAAAACAAGGGTCCAGGAATACAAATTGAGATGTTTCAACAAACAGATGCAATGCTGGAGTTCTCATGCATCTATGACAAGATATTTAGAAGACAGCTACTTGGCCAATCAACTAGAAGTGATTCATATTTGTTCCCTTTCCAAAGAAAGGGGATCCAACAGAATGCAGAAATTATTGAATGATATCATTAATATCACATACAAGTAAAATATTGCTGAATATGATTCAAAAACAGTTGCTGCTGCACATGATGGTGAACTGCTAGAAATTCAAGCCAGCTTCAGAAGATGGCATGTAATGAGGACATCACTGCTAATGTTAGATGGCTCTTGGCCAAAAGCAAATACCAGGAACATGTTTACCTGTGTTTTACTGACCATGCAAGGTATTCAAATACGTGGAGCATAATGAGAAGATTTTGAAGAATGGGAATTCTAGAACATTTCATTGTGATCATGTGGAACCTGTACGTAGATGAAGAGACAGTTGTTCAAATGGAACAAGAGGATACTGCATGGTTTAGTCAGGAAAGGTGCACACCAGGGTTGTGTCTTTTGACCATACTTGATCGATCTGTATGCTGAGCAAATCATCTGGGAAGCTGAACTGTCTGAAGAAGAAAGATGCGTCAGGATTGGAAAAAGAATCATGAACAACTTCAATTTGCAGATGACACAACTTTGCTTGCTGAAAGCAAAGAGGACTTGGAGCACTAACTAATAAAGGTCAACAACTACAGCCTTCATTATGGATTTTACCTCAACATAAAGAAAAGAAAATCCTCATAACTTGAGCAATAAGCATCAGAATAATAAATGGAGAAAAGACTGACATTGCCAGTGATTTCATTTTACTTTGATCCAAGCCAATGGAAGGAAAAGTCAAACAGCAGTCAAGAAATCAAAAGATGTATTGCATTGGGAAAATCTGCTGCAAAAGAGCTCTTTAAAGTGTTAAAAAGCAAAAACATTACTTTAAGGAACAAAGTGTTCCCAACCCTAGCCATGGTATTTTTCAATCATCTTATATGCATGCAAAAGCTGGACAATGAAGGAAGACGGAAGAAGAATTTATGCCTTTGAATTACAGTAGTGGCAAAGAATGTTAATATACTGTGGGCTATCAGAAGAACAAACAAAGTCTGTCTTGGAGGAAGTATGGCTAGAATGCTCCTTAGCAGGGAGAATGATGAGATGTTGTCTTACGTACTTTGAACATATTATCAAGAGGGACTATTCTCTGGAGAAGGACATCATGCTTGGTAAAATAGAGGTGAGCAAAAAAACTGGAGACCCTTGAGGTGAACTGACACAGTGGTTGCAACAATAGGCTCAAGCATAGCAAGGATTGTGGGGATGGCAATGCAGGACTGGGCAGTGTTTCGTTCTGTCACACATAGGGTGATTGTGAATTGGAACTGACTGCATGGCATCTAACAACAACAACAACAATATTAATGCTTTCATTTAAAAATTACATCATTGATCCCATATCTTTTGTAGCCATAACAATTTTTCTGTAACTATTGGATGGTTTAAAATCAAGAAGGGAGTGCATCAGGGTTGTATCCTTTCCACATAGTTATTCAATCTGTATGCTGAGCAAATAATCTGAGAAGCTGAACTATCTGAAGAAGAAATTGGCATCAAGATTAGAGGAAGAATCATTAACAACCTGCTATATGCTGATGACACAACTTTGCTTAATGAAAGTGAGGATGACTTGAAGTACTAACTGATGAGAGTAAAGAGTATAGGCTGAAGTATGGATTACATCTCAATATAAAGAAAACAAAAATCCTCACAACTGGACCTATAAGCAGCATCACGATAAATGGAAAAAAGACTGAAGTTGTCAACGACTTCACATTTCTTGGTTCTTCAATGGGCGCCAATGGAAGCAGCAGTCAGGACATTAGACGATGTATAGCAGTGGGCAAGTTGGCTGCAAGGGACCTCTTTCAAGTGCTGAGGGGCAAGGATGTCTCGTTGAGGACTAAGGTGTACCTGACACAAGCCATGATATTTTCAATCGCCTCATACTCATGTGAGAGCTGGACAATGAATAAGGTAGACCAAAGAATTGATGCTTTTGAGTGGTGCTGGTGAAGAATGCTGAAAATACCATGGACTCCTAAAAGAACTAACAAATCAGTCCTGCAGGAAGTGCTGCTAGAATGCTCCTTGGAAGTGAGAATGGCCAGACTTTGTGTCACCTACTTCGGTCATGTTGTCATAAGGGACCATTCCCTGGAGAAGGATGTCATGCTTGGTAAGATGGAGGGTCGAGGGCAAAGGGGAAGGCCCTTAACAAGAAGGATTGACATGGTGGCTATGATGATAGACTCAAGTATAGCAACAAGCATCATGGAGCTGGCACAGGACCAGGCAGTTTTCCTTCTGCTGTGCATAGGGTTGCTATGAGTCGGACCCGACTATACAGCATACAACAACAACAACAACATTGCCCATTCCAACATACATTCTACTACCTCCTGAATTTGTATAGTTGTATTGTAATCCATAAATAGTTTTACTATTATTGAACCTATACTTGCCTATCACATCATGTGGCTTTAGGCTCTTAGGAAGATACAAAGGACAGAGCCCATTTGTTTACATTCACAACCTAGGGAATTTGATGCAACTCTAAAGGACTTTACCTTTGAAAGACTGTATTTGTTCCTGGGCAGAATCCATACTAATAGATATATTGAGATGATTGGATCACCCACCCATTTACACTCTACTTTATTTTCAGGAAATTTGCATGACCACACCCATTTTTCTGGGGTAAAAATCAGCTGTTAGCTAACTGTTCCTTCCTGTGATAGTTGAAGATGTGTCAACTTAGCTGGACTCCAGTTGTGAGTGGTTGTTCCCATGATGGGATCAGATGACTGAGTTCTGCCCAAGGGGAGTCCCCAGGGGTGTGGCCTGCTTGCAATGCTATTCCAAGGACAA
>NW_006921799.1:731752-732237 GCF_000298275.1 Orycteropus afer afer
GACTTGACAGCACATAAGAACAGTATTAGGAAATTCAAGAGTGACTTTCTTCCCTTCTATATTTTAATTGTTGACAGAAAAGTTAACATTGAGGAGCAAAGTATAGGTAGATGTCATTAATTAAGATAATTACAATGAGCTGTGCTACTTTGCAATTTTATATTTATACTATAATGGGTTATATAGTACTTTGGCTATGATAATGTTGTTTTCATATAAAGAAATATCTCATAAGAACTGTGGAATCTGAATGTGAAGAAAGCTCAAGTGTTTCTCTAGTTCACCTTCCTCAATGAAGAAATGTGGAATTTGGGGCTAGAGAAGTGAAAAAATTTTGCTAGAGTCATACAATGGATTAGTGATGAAATATAGGTGAGAGTTCATTTTCTCGTAATTCCAAAAGCAATGCTTTTTTATTCATTTTTATTTAGAGCACCTGAAAATAAACATCTCTTTTATTCTGAAACAGTGATTATATAAAAATT
>NW_006921799.1:732968-769710 GCF_000298275.1 Orycteropus afer afer
GCAATTACCACAGCCACTGTGTCAATCCATCTCATTGAGGGTCTTCATCTTTTTTGTTGACCCTCTACTTTACCAAGTATGATGTCCTTCTGCAGGAACTACTGTCTCCTGAAAACGTGTCCAATATACATGAGAAGAAGTCTAACCATCCTCTCTTCCAAGGAGCTGTGCATTCTGTCTGTATTTCTTCCAAGACAATTTGTTTGTACTTCTGGCACTCCATAGTATATTCAATATTCTACACCAACACATAATTCAAAGGCAAAAATTTTTCTTTGGTCTTTTTTTTTAATTGTCTAGTTTTTGCATGCATATGAAGCAATTGAAAATACCATCCTTTTTGTCAGGAGCACCTTACTCCTCAAAGTGACATCTCTGCTTTTGAATACTTTAAAGAGCTCTTTTGCAGCACATTTACTTAATGCAATACATTGCTTGATTTCTTGACTGCTGCTTCCATAGACATTGATTGTGTATCCAAGTAAAATGAAATCTTTAACTGCTTCAGGCTTTTCTCCATTTATCCTGATGTTGATTATTGGTCCACTTGTATTTTTTTTCTTTATGCTGAGGTATAATCTATAATGAAGGCTTTGGTCTTCATCAATTTTTGGTCTTCATCAGTAAGTGTTTTGAGTCCTCTTTGATTTCAGAAAACAAGGCTGTGCCATCTGCATATTGCAGGTAGTTAATGAGTGTTGCTCGGATCCTGATGTATATTTCTTCTTCAGATAGTGCAGCTTCTCAGATTGTTTGCTCAGCATACAGATTGAGTAAGTATAATGAAAGGATACAACACTGATGTACACTTCCCTGACTTCAACCCACGCAATATCCACTTGTTCTCTTCAAATGACTGTCTCTTTGTCTATGTACAAGTTCCACATGAGCAGAATTCAATGTGTTGGAATTCCTATTCTTCACAATGTTATCCCTAATTTGTTATGATTCACATAGTCAAATGCCTTTGTGTAGTGAATAAAATAAATATTTTTCTGATATTCTGTTTTCAGCAAAGATCCATGTGGTGGTTATGTTTGTGTGTCAATTTGGCTGGGCCTGATTGAGTGCCTGGGCAGCTGGTGGTAGTTATTCCCCATGATGAGACTGACGATCAACTCCATGGTGCGATCCTCCACAAGCAGCTGAGTAGCTGTCTTTGGGATGTGGTCTGCTTCCTGTATATAAGGAGAAGCCTTGGGAATGGTCTCTAGAAATATGGCACGTTTGGACCCTGCATGTAGCTATGTCGTTGTTCAGCAGCCTGCCATGCTCTGCCAACCTTGGGACTTACAATGGACTTAAATTAATGGCCTGCCATGTGGTTTGGTAACATCCCTACTGCACCATTTTATTTTTCAACCTTGGGCTTCTCAGCATCAGCAGCCAGCAGGTGTCTGAGTGAAGAAAAGCCTCCAGGTTCAGTGGGCCAGGAGCTGGAGGCAAAGCTGAAGCCCAAGGCTGAGGGGGTTTCACCCAGCCCCTAGAGCTTGGCACTTTGAACTTGGACTTAAAGCCTCCAAATGGTAAGAATAAACTCCTGTTTGTTTAAGCCATCCCATTTGTGGTATATTCCTGTCAGAATGGTACTAAGTAACCAGAACAATCCATCTGACTTCAACTACAATATCTTTCTTTCCACATCCTCTTCTAAATCTGGCTTGAATTTCTTGAACTCCTCACCTTATGTCTATATTCCTGGCTATGTGACATTATAACTCTTCCGATTAAGAGGTGAAATTTGTTTATTCACCCCATGAACTTGAGATGGCCTTCCATCTGCTTTGCTCAAAAGATTATATTGAAAGTGACAGAGTTCTAGGTCTGAGTCTAAGCCTAAAAAGAACTTTTACATATCTGCTCATTCTTTTTGAACCCTACCACCACTGTGTCAACAAATTTGGCTAATGTCCTGGACACTGAGAGGTCACATGGAGGAGAATCCAACTGTCCCAGGGGAAACTATCCTACCCCAGCCTACATCCAGTCAATATTCAATAGTAGAAGAGAAACCAGCCAAGAGCAGTGGAGACACTCATCCAATCCAAAGTTTTCTGCAGATGTCTGAGTAGACCCAATTGAAAACACAAAGACCAACAATGGACCCATAGATTCCTGAGCAATAAGATATGCTTGTGATTTTAAGGCACTTGAGTTTTGGAGAAGTTTATTAGATACCATTATTGTGACAAGCTATAACTGACAAATATTCTTAAGCAAATCAATTACTTGTTCAATAGAATAAAAAATAATAATTTAAGTAATAAGAAGATGGTATTCATAGGCTTAAGGCATTTTAATTATAATTACCTCCTTTATTTATCTAGCAGTGCATTGTTGGTGCAAATCTGAGTTAACTCGCTCTGATGTTAACTGAAAGTTGGGAGATGCAAATCCACCCAGAGGTGCCTCAGAAGAAAGTCCTGGAGATCTTCATCTGAAAAATCAGCCATTGAATACCCTGTGGAGAATCGTTTTAGTATCACATACATAGGATCAGCATGAGTCAGAGTCATCATGATGATAACTGGTCATTTACCCCTTAGTTAGTCATTAGATACAGGAGTTCTGGTGGCAGGCATAGTAATGAAAGCTTTCAGTTACTAACCAAAAGTTTAGCAGTTTGAACCCACTAGCTGCTCCATGGGAGAAAGAGGAAGCAGTCTGTTTCTGTAAATATTTACAGCCTTGGAAACCTTAAGGGGCAATCTGGCATAGTGCCTAAGGCATGTGACTGTTAACCGGAAGGCTGGCAGTTCAAACACACTAGCCACTCCTTGGAAGGAAGATTGGGCAATCTACTTCTGTAGTGATACCACCTCAGAAACCCAAGGAAGGGTCACTGTGAGTTGGATCTGACTTGATGGCAGCGAGTTTGGTTTGTTTTCTTTTTAAAAGGGTTGCTATGAGTCAGAATTGACTCAGTGGCAGTGGGTTTTTGTTTGTTTGTTTGTTTGTTGGGTCAATAGATATCAGTGTATATCAAAGAGCAATGATCCAAAAATAAGTGTGACCCACATAGTTACATCTTTTTGGATGTGTGACTTTAGATAAGTCATTTAACCATTTCAGTTTTCTTTTTATGGATCAGAGATAATAATTCTACCCTGTCACCTCCACAGGATCATGGAAAGTATTTAACGAGAAAAATGTTTAAGTACTTTGAAAGCTATTACCTGCATTCCACACTTTGAACCCAGAAACACACTTACAGGCCTCTTTTATGAAGGGATAGAGGAGGATGAGATGATGAAGGAGGAGTGGGAGAATTTTAGGATGATTGATAATCATGAAGACCCCTGGGGTCAAATGGTAACTGTGAATCTGTAGTTGCATACCTTACTCTCCACTAGTGTTACCAAGTTTGGCGATGGATTTCTTTTCTTGACAAATTGCCATTGCAGGTTATTTCCAAGATGATATTTCCACAAATGGAAAATCATTCTCTACTGCCTGAATGGCTCTAAAGAAAGTTATTATTTCACATCTGACTCCATGGAGCTTGCATTCAGATTTACCAGCAAGAAGGTTAATAAAAGCGGAACTATAGCCAACAGCAATTGAAAAATGTTACTTCTCTATCTGGTTACAATGTGTCACCTTACATGTTGCATCCTCTGAATGATAAAACATAATTTATTGCACCAAAAAGGAAATCTGAAACCTATTTCTAGATTCTCCGTAACATGAGACCTCTTTAAATAGATTTTTCTATTGGATTTGAAATAGAAAAAAAAGTAGTGAGAGAGAGAAGATAAAAAATGAACATATGCTTGAAGATAGGCTTTTAATATTTATGTCATAAGAGCCAGTGATAAAATCGTAATAGCCTTGTCTATTGATTTATAAAGTGATATAACTGTAAAAATATTTAACTTCAATTTCAACTTATTTGAAGAAACTGTTGGATTATTAATATATGCTCTATTACTTAATAGGTATGTTGTTGAATGCCTTCACTCTCTGATACTGAGAAAGAAGAAAAAAATTAATGATTTAATAACTGTTATTAAAAAAATTAATAACAGTTATTTCCTCTCCATGAAATTTTAACGCAAATCAAAAATCTGTTCAAAATTAAAAAAGCACAAAAATTTGGGATTCTCTATTTTAATAATTGTTCCAGAAAAGTACACTTTGATATGTGATGTCTTTCTTTAAATTTTACAAATTATTATGAGAATTTCAAGGGCCACATTTACTTATGTTAAATAGCAATTGGCATTAATTAGGAGTAGATAGCACATAACATCTATTGACAGCAAGACAATGATAGAAGCTGGACTTATATGGGCCAACCATAAAGATTTTGGCTCATTTATTCATTCATGATTGCATGCATTTATTCAAAATGATTTATTTCACACTAAAAATTAGACACAGTGCCTTTTTTTATATTTTTATAAGTTGACTCTCACTGGGTTGTAATGTCATTTTCCTCTCTCTTTGTCTCTTCATCTTTTCCTTTCATCTTCTACCTCACATTATCATTATCATTATCATAATTACATCTTATCTTTTACTGATCATTGGTCCATTAAGTACCTGGGTATAGGAGGTAAACAATAAAAATATGTCAGTTAATATTAATTTTAAAATAACATTAGTTACTAATACTACGATTAGTTACTAACAATTTGATTAGTTATTATTATTAATTATTAACAATTATTAATAATTACCTCAATACAACCATAAAATACATGTCCCCAAGTTACAGATGAAAAATTCTAAATTTAGTGACTTTAGTCATGGGCTTAAAGTCATACAAAGTAAGTTGAGGTATATTTGAACTGAGAACTCATCAATGTATATACAAGACTAATTATTGTGCTGTGGGAAAAATATTATCACTTATAATTTTATCTATATATTACATTTAAAAGCAGATTAGCAATAGAAGAGATACATTATTATGAATAAATATACATGTATCTGGCATTCATTTTCAAAATATTTTTATTGATGGGCATTGTATTAGTTTGTTACGGGTGCTGTAAGAAATTATCATGCAAATGGTGGTCTAAAACAATAGAAATACATTCTCTCACTCTCTAGAAGCTGTAGTCCAAAATCAGGTTTAGTAGGACCACATTCCATCCACACACTCTAGGGGTGTTTGCTTCCTTGCTTCTTCTAGTTTCTGGTGGCTTCTGGCATTGTGGTTTGTGGTAGCATAACTCCAGTTTCTGGCTCTATCTTCACATGATCTTCTATACTTCTCTGAATCCTCTTCTCCTATAAGAACACCAGTCACTGGATTTGAGCTTACCTGAAATCTAGGATAATTTCTTCTTGAAACCTTTAACTAATTATGTATGCAAATAAACTAGTTTCAAGTAAGATCCATTCTGAGGCTCTAGGTAGACATGAGTTTTTGGGAACTCTGTAGTCAACCTACTGTAGGGGTGCAAACAAACTTTTTTTTTGGAATTCACTTCTATGAAACAGTTTTGTAAATTCTGGATTGTACTCATTGTTATTGTTATGTGCTATCCAGTCGAACCAGACTCAAAGCAACCCCTCCTTGGGTTTCCAAGGCAGTATCGTTACCTACAGAAGTAGATTGCCCAACCTTCCTCCCAAGGAGTGGCTGGTGGGTTTGAACCACCAGCCTTCTGGTTAGCAGTCAAGTGCCTTAGGCACTATGCTACCAGAGCTCCTTGTGACTCATTAGAGGCTATAAAAATAAATGTAAAGGATCTCGTCCAGGATTTTATTTGAATGAGATAAGAGAGAGTAGGATAGAACAGAATACAATAAGAGGGGAATTAAAAGAATGACTACAATTAGGGACCATTCCCTGGAGAAGGATGTCATGCTCGGTAGGGTGGAGGGTCGATGAAAGAGGAGGAGGCCTTCAACGAGGTGGATTGATATGGTGACTGCGATGATGGGCTCAAGTATAGCAGGGATTGTGGGGCTGGCACTGGATTGGGCAGTGTTTCGTTCTGCTGTGCATGGGGTCGCTATGAGTCGGAAACAACCCAATGGCACTTAAGGACAACAACAACAACAAAGAAATTTAGCAAATAGAATGAAACAGAATAGGGAATATTAATAGGATTCACATGTGTTAAGTACAGTTGCTTCAGTAAAGAGTATAGCCTAGAAAACCCTAGAGGGCAGTTCTACTCTGTCACATGGGGTCACTATGAGTCAGAATGGACTTGACAGCACCCAACAACAAAAACAACAACATTGCTTTAAAAAAATTATTTTAGGTACCGATCTGGTTACCTAGAGTCACTCTGACAAGAATATACCATATATGGGATGGCTTGAACAAACAGGAGTTTATTCTCTTATAGTTTGGAGGCGTTAAGTCCAAGTTCAAGTGCTGGGTGAAAGCCTCTCAACCTTGGACTTCAGCTCTGCCTCCAGCTCCCAGCCCACTGAATCTGAAGGCTTTTCTTCACTCAGACAGCTGCTGCCTGCTGAGGCTGACAAGTACAAGGTTGACAAGTAAAAAGACACAGTCCTGATGTTACCAAACCACATGACAAGGCATTAATTCAGGTCCATTGAAAGTCACAAGGTTGGCAGAGCATGGCAGACTGCTGAAAAATGACACGGCTACCTGCAGGGTTCAAGTGTGCCATAAGGTAGAGACCATTCCTCAAGACTTCTTATATATAAGAAGCAGACCATGACCCTAAGGAAGCTACTCAGCTGTTCACAGTTGATTCCATCATGGAGTTGATTACCGGTCTCCACATGGGGAATAACTGCATTCACCTGCCTAGCCATGCAACCTTGCAGTCAAGTTGACACACAGACTGAACTACCACAGATATGTATCTATTTCAGTGCTATTCTGTGGCACAAAATTTCTTTCTTTCTGTGGGTTGCAATAAAATAGATTGGTCTAAAACATGATTACTTCGAAGAGCTGGATATCCAAACACCTCAGACATTTTATTTGGGCAGCAAATATTTTTAAGGTTGAATTTCATTAGTTATAGCACATATTCTGCAGTAGCCATAGGTACCACCATATCTTAGTCTCATGTATTTCAATTTGTAGTTACGTATTATCTACTTGGTTCCTTTAGGCAAGTTTTGAATGTAGCTTTTCAGTCTCTCTCACCTGTTCATTTCAGTATGACCAAAAGACAAATCATCTGTCTAGTCATAATGAACAGAAAAGGGAGACCACATTGCAAAGACAGTTTTACCTTAGTCTGGTTATTTCATTTTAATGTATAGTTATTTAAAATTATATATGGGAATAAAATCTATAGCATGATATTGATAATAGCTACTATTTCTGAGGAATTTATTAAATCTCTGGCACTTTGTTATACCTTTTATATAATTGTTAATTCTGTAAAGAATTCTATGACATGGATATTACAAGTTATATTTTATAGATGAAAGAATTGAGGCAAAAAGAATTAAGTTACCTTGTCTAATATTACTCAATTTTGTGGCAGAACTAGACATAAAATCCAAATATGTCCAGTCCAAACTCTTCAGCTATTCTTCTGTCAATAATAGGTACATGCCTAGACATTTTATTCTTAAAAAATGCAGGACTTCAGCCAGTGACCAATTCAACATCAACAATCATAAATCTTTTAGATATTATGTACCCTTGATATCATGTGAAGAAAATGGCACTTTACCTCTGTCATTTGCCTCCATTACCCCATGATCCCACTATAATCATAAGAAAAATATCAGACATATTCCAATAGTGGGCATCCTACAAAATACTAGCACTCCTCAAAACTGTCAAAGTCATCAAAAATAACGAATGTCTAAGAAATTGCTATAGCCAAGAGGAACTTAAGGAATATGACATCTAAATGTAATGTGGTAACCTAGATGGGATCCTGTGATGTTGTTGTTCTGTGCTGTCGAGTCAGATCTGACTCATAGCGACCCCTCCTTGGGTTTCCGAGGCAGTATCACTATGGAAATAGATTGCCCCACATTCCTTCTGAGGAGTGGCTGGTGGGTTTGAACCGCCAGCCTTCTGGTTAGCAGTCAAATGCCTTATAGGAATAGAATATGAATCTTAGCCAATAATAATGTATCAATATTGATTCATTAATTATAAAAGATATACTATACTAATGTGAGATGTTAGTAACAGGGGAAACTGTGGGTGGGGGGGTAATGTATGTAGAAAATCTCTGTACTAACTCCTCAATTTTTCTGTAAATTTAAAACTATTGTAAAGAATCTACCACCACCACCACCAGCAGCTGCTGTCAAGTCAACTCCAACTCATGCTGACCCCATTTGTATCAGTAGGACTGTGCTGCATGGGGTTTTCAATGGCTCCTTTTTCAGAAGTAGCTTGCCAGGTCTTCTTCCAAGGCACCTCTGGTTGGACTTACATCTCCCACAAGTAAAAAATCAACAATGTAGCACATTTACAAAGGTACCTCACATGGGGAGGGCAGAGTGATAAGAAATGTACACCAATGGCAATGGCATATGTGATTGTCAAGCCTTTCTTCTGAGGTAACTGGACATGGACTCAAACCTCTAATCTTTTTGTTAGCAACCAAACACATAACCATTTGCACCACCCAAGGGCTTTAGGTTGTAAAGAATAAAGTCTATTAATCAAAAACAAAAAAAAATGGTAACAGTTTTATATCAAATAAGAATGCAATTTGTTTTACCCTCTCTATGGCCACTTCTTCAGTTTAAATTCTCATCAACTCTCACCAAGACTGTCATAAGAAATTACTAGTGGCCTTCAATCTTTCCTTCTTCTAATTCAACCTGAGCATTGAGGATCTTCCTGAAATACTTCTTAAAACTCGCTATGCTTCTCCTTTGTCAGTTACTGTCTTAACACTCAAAGCTTTTTCCAAGTTGTCCTGCTATATCTTTCTACCCCTTACCATTAACCAGTTAATAAATACCAGCTGAATTCCTAGTATGATGTGTTATGTCCTAACTGGGCATTGTACTAAATAGTAAGGGTATATAAACAATTAAGCTACCCAGATGTTCTATGAGGAGTTCCAGTAGTATAGTGGTTAAGGTATTTGGCTGCTGTCCAAAAGGTCATTGTTCAAACCCACTAGCTGCCCCATAGAAAAAAGATGGGGCAATCTGCTGATTTACAGCCTTGGAAACCTAATGAGGGCCACTATGAGTTAGAATCAACTAGATGGCAGTGGGTTTAGTTTTGGTTTGGAGATGTTCCAGGCAAGTTGAGTTATTTGACATTCCTAGAAGCTACCTATAATTTCCCATCTTTCTTCTTGCTGTTTCCTCTACCTTTATCTATAAATTCACCTGCACCCGTCTACTTGTTTAGATATTAACCTCTGTTCAAGTCTCAGGAATCCTGTTGGTACAGTTGTTAAAGCAATTGACCACTAGCTGACTACAGTTCAAACCTACCAACCATTCCATGGGAGTAAGATGTGACAGGCTGCTTCCATAAAGATTTACAGCCTTGGAAACCCTGTGGGACAGTTCTACTCTGTCCTCCAGAGTCATTATGAGTCAGAATCAGTGTGAAGCAGTGAATTTGTTTTTGTTTTATGGTTTGGTTCAAGTCTAGAATCAGTATCTTCTCTATAATCTTTTCTGACATAATACAATAGAAATATAATCATACAATAAAGTAATACAATTTTATTAATTGTAATAACAAACAAAATTGATTAAAATAAAATAATAAAATTTAAACATACTCAGTCTAAATCTTATTTGCATTTTCCCTAGTTATGTGACCTTGAGAAAACCTATTTAAACTCCATTAAACCCAGTTAATCATCTGTAAAATGTAGATAGAGATACAGCACTATTTTAAGTATAAAATGAGAAAACATGTACAATTACCAAGTATGCTGCTCAATGTGCAAAAAAAACATTGAATTATACCTATTCAATAGCTTGTCAACCTTTAATAATACCTAACAGTTGTTAGGCATAACTAATATGATAGACTTGGCACTAAACATAATATGGACAATAATATTCAATCTTAGTTATGATTCTATTGGAGCTCCAGGGAGCAAATAGTTAATACATTCAGGTGCCAACCAAAAGGTTGGAGGTTTGATTCTACCTAGAGATACCTTGGAAGAAAGTCCTGGTGATCTACTTCCAAAAAATCAGTCATTGAAAACCTCTGGAGCACAGTTCTGCAATGACAGATATGGTCAGTATGAGTTGGAGTAGACTTGAAAGTAACTGCTTATAATCCTATGTATTATTTCATGTTATCCTCATCATTTCAAAAATTAGAAAGCAAGACTAAGACCATTTAAATAACTTGCCAAGGGTAACACATCTAGTAATGCTGAGCCAGGATGCCAACTAGAAACGCCTATGCACCATCACAGCCCCTCCTGGCTGTGCTGGGGGGTGTGCCTCTGCCTCCCTTACAAGATGGTAAGCTTCCTGAGACCAGGGTTGTATGGTACTTCATTGTGTAGGCTTTATATGGAGTAAGTATTCAGTACTCTTAATTAAATTGAAGTACAACTTAATATAATTTTCACACAAGGCACTGCAGAATAATTAATAGTGCACACACACTAGAGAACTGAGAATGTGAGAGAGGCCATTATTTGCATTACAGACCATATTTTTCAAACTAAATAAAGTGACACTAACTGTATGGAAGTTTAGATTCTTTTATCTCTATTTAAAATGAAAAGCTTTTATCTTAAGCATTATTATACTTTCTTTTTGCAGCAACCATAATTCTCTCCCCAAAATCACAAAAGCCCTAACTCTTAAAAGGAGATGCGAAAGCAGTGTGGTTTACTCGAACAATAAAAAGCACTCTGTCTACATGACTCTTTGTAAAACTTTCCTTAAGATCATCTTCCTTTCTATACAATAAGCTTTTTGCATTAGCTGCACATGTTGAATTCCAAGGTCTGATTCTCAATGGAGTAGTAAGCAGCATTAGCCAGATGGCAAAGGTGTCAAGGCTTAAAAGTGCTCAGAGATCGGTGATAAAGAGAGATCCAGAATTCAGAAATGGGTATAGGAGGAGGGGGAAAAATCACCAAATTAAATCAATCAATCAATAAATTAGGGGTACAATTTATTGATTGCAATAAATATAGGTGTTGAGAAATTGCAAGAACTCAAGTTAAAATATAAAAAATATTTTTAAACCAAAGCAAGTCCCTTGGATTGAATTGGCTGAGGAGCAACTGGGGAATAAGTGAGCCATGTCAGGCAGGTGGCACGCAGGTTAATCTGATTGTAGATGTGATTGGAAACAAGAGCAGAGCCAGGCACTTCATAAATTAAAAAAGGGAAAATGTTCCTTTTAATTTTACAGGAACCTTAGAATGTGGAATTAGATCATTTTGTTTAATCCATCTGAGGTCAGTAGAGGAAAAGCGAGCTGTGTGAATACAAGTTTCTATTTTTTGTCTGCCCTTGTCCAGGGTGAATTGCAAACACACTTATGCACATATGCATAGTGAGTGATGCTGAACATAAAATTAATTGATAGTGATGAACAGAACAGGCAAAACCGTCCTTCTGGAATTCCACTGCACAGAAGCACTCTTTAGAATGTCTCTTCAGAATAAGCTTCAGGGAAGCAACAGGATTTTGGAGTATTTTTAGATACTGCTACCTAGGCAGGATTTTCAGTAGAAATATGGGCAATAAAACACATACTGACGTCTCTGGGATTTGTGTGGATGCTTGGAGGTGATTAGACAGGCTATTAGTATAATCTATTACGAGGACAGGGCATATTTGGGAGATAAAACGAATGAAAGCAAAGGATTCTTAGGAATCATAACAAATTTTTATACTTGGTTTACACTCTTTCCAGCTGTGAAAGACTCAATCTAGGTAGCCCAAAGCCAGTGCTGTCACTTCATGATGTGTGAATTTACCTGAGCTCCAGCTAATTGTTATCAAGGCTAACATAAGAGGCAGTGTGGGGCATCTACCTAGCTGAAGACTTCTCAAAAGTGTTAAATGGCATGTAGTTCTTGTTGAAAGTCTGCTTATTCCTTTGATTTCATCACTGTCTGGGTTTTATTGCACTGAGGAATTCTTTTTCTTGTCCTCTGTACAAGTAAGGTTTTAGTAAATTAACTGAGTGGGTGGGACATATTAGAACTTATTGGAGGATAGTGTTATGGGAAAGGGGAGAAATTTTTCTTCCACCCCCTTATGTTCTCCCAGATGCTGGAGACTATTAAACCTTTAAACCTTGTTTATTAGCTGAGGGATTTGAGATCTGCGTCTGTGCTTGTGGGTGTTTTTATTTGATGTCTGCTGACTCACTTGTGTTCTGAAGAAGTGCATTCTATATCAGTTCTTAAATGTGATTTTTAAGAGTGACAGGGAATTATATTTTTAAAGATAGCACTTGATATTTCCATGAGTTTGAGTTACCCCACTCCCTGGCTGTAAGGTTAGTCCTTATTTAAGTTTGAAGGGGAAGCAACTAGCAGTTATTCTCCCACTCATTTTTTTAGGTACAAAGTGATGGTAAAATTATAAGTTCATTGGATTTATTATGGTTTTATTGTGTTACAGTTCAAAAGAATTACTAACTCTGCTTAACTGGGCATACTTTAAGGCTTTATAGTTTAGAAAGAACAGAAAATATTATCACTTACTTCATTATTTTTTGAGTGTCTGTGCTTACTGAAAGTGAAGAGGACTTGAAGCACTTACTGATGATGATCAAAGACTACATACAGCCTTCAGTATGAATTACACTTCAATGTAAAGAAAACAAAAGTACTTGCAACTGGGCCAATAAACAACATCACAATAAATAGAGAAAAGATTGAAGTTGTCAAGGATTTCATTTCACTTGGGTCCACAGTAAACATCCATATGGAAACAGTAGTCAAGTAATCAAACAGTATATTGCATTGGGCAAATCTACTGCAAAAGACTTTTTCAAGTGTTGAAAAGCTAAGATATCACTTCGAGCCTGACCTAAGCCATAGAATTTTCAATTGTCTTATAGGCATGAGAAAGCTTGACAATGAATAAAGAAGACCAAAGAAGAATTTATGTATTTGAATTATAATGTTGATGAAGAATATTAAATATAACATAAACTACCAGAAGAAAGTATGGCTTACATCTCAACATAAAGAAAACAAAAATCCTCAAAACTGGACCAATAAGTATCATTATAATAAATGGAGAAGAAATTGAAGTTGCTAGGGATATCATTTTACTTAGATATACAATCAACAGTCATAGAAGCAGCAGTCAGGAAATTAGGTGTCATATTTCTCTGGGCAAGTCTGCTGCAAAAGACAGAATTAGAGTGTTAAAGAGCAAAGATCTCACTTTGAAGACTGAAGTATGCCTAACCAAAGCCATGGTATTTTCAATCACTTCATATGTGAAGTGAAAGCTAGAGAGTTAATAAGAAAGACTAAAGAAAAGTTGATGCCTTTGAATTACGGCATTGTGAAGAACATTGAAAATACCATGGGCTGAAAAAAGAAATAAAAAATCTGTCCTGGACGAAGTACAACCAGAATGCTCCTTGGAAGTGAGAATGACTAGATTTCATCTCATGTATTTGGTCATGTTGTTAGAAGGGACTGTTCCCTGGAGAAGGATATCATGCTTGGTAAACTAGAGAGTCAAGGAGAGAAGGGAGGCTCCTCAGTGAGAAGAACTGACACAGTGGCTGCAGTGATGGACTCAAGTACAACAAGGATTGTGAGGATGGCACAGGATTGGGCAGTGTTTCGTTCTGTTGTACACAGTGTTGCTATGAGTAACAGCCAACTCAATGGCACTTAACAACAAACAGTAGAATGAACAAGTTTCTTTAGGAAGAAATACAGCCAGAATGCTTCTTATAAGCGAGGATAGTGAGACTTCATCTCACATACTTAGGATATGTTATCAGGAGGGACCAGTCCCTGGAGAAAGACATCATGCTTGGTAAGGTAGACAGACAGTGAGAAAGAGGAAGATCCTTAACTATGGACTGACACAGTGGCTGCAACAATGGGCTCAAACATAGTAAGGATTGTGAGGATGGTGCAGAACCAGACAGTGTTTCATTCTGTACCTAGGTCACTGTGGGTTGGAACCAACCTGACGGCACCTAGTAACAACACTCTCTCAAGCAGTGTTGAGCTGATGTGTTGAGCTGGAGTGATGAGATGATGAAATTTTTTGCTTTGACTGAGTTTTCAGTCTAGCAGTGTTTTGCAAGTTTATACAATTATCAAATAAGGAAAGCTGTAGGTTCTAAGATAGTACCCTGAACACCAATTTCTTTATGCTAAGTATTCCCACTTCATACTCTTTTGAATGTTTATATTTGCATACTGTGCACTGGCAAATGAAAAAAAAAAAAGTGGAGAAGAAATAGCTCCAAGAAAGTCAGCTTACTTCAATCATAAATGTTTCTGGAGTGGGTATACGTTAAACATAAAAGAAAAACACTGAGTAGCATTCAAACAAACAAACAAACAAAAAAAGAATAGCCTGGATATTATCTCCTGAAATAATTATAACTGATCATTTGAAGAAGCTTCAAAAGACAGAGTAGCATCCAACCATCATTAAAACTGATATGACTTTAGGAAAAATAGATAAGACATACATTTCCAGATCTAATTTATGACAGTCCCTCTGAGAGCTCTGTGATAGTTAATATTATGTGTCAATTTGGTAAAGCTATAATTCTCAGTGGTTTTGCAGACACTGTTCTGGTTGCTCTTTCCTAATGTAATATGATGTAATTATCTTCCATGATATGATCTGATGTGGTCAGCCAATGAGTTGAAAGAGGACTTTCCTTAGGGCATAGACTGCCTCCAGTTTGTCAACGGATGTTCTGGCAAAGTTCTCTCCCTCTCTCTCTCTCCCTCTCTCTCTCTGCCTCTCTCTCTCTCTTTCTGTCTCTCTGTATCTCAATCCTACACTCTCATCACCTGACTTCCAGTTCCTGGGATATAAGCCTGCAGAAGTCTTTGGCCTGAAGCCTGTCCTGCAGATTTTGGATTTATCAGCCCCCATAATTGCATGAGCTAACAGAAGTCACCAGCCTGCTACCTGACCTGATAAATTTAGAATTTATCAGTCCCCAAAATTGTGTGAGCCACTTCCTAGAAGTATGTGAGTAAATTGTTGTTATTAGTGCAGTCAAGTCATCTCCTACTCATAGCAACCCCAGGTATAACAGAACAAAACACTGCCCAGTCCTGTGCCAGCCTCATTCCTTGCAGTACCTAGCCCATTATTGCAGCCACTGTGTCAATATATCTTGTTCAGGACTTTCCCTTCTTTCCTTGACCCTCCACTTTACCAAGCATGATGTCCTTCTCCAGGGAATGGTCCCTCCTGACAACATGACCAAAGTAGATGAGATGAAGTCTGGCCATTCTCCTTTCCAAGGAGCATTCCATCTGCACTTCTTCCAGGACAGATTTGTTAGTTCTTTCAGCAGTCTACAATATTTCCAGTAGTCTTCACCAACACCACAACTCAAAAGCACCAACTTTTCTTTGGTCTTCCTTATTCATTGCCCACCTTTCACATGCATATGAGGTGATTGAAAATGCCATGGCTTGGGTTTGGCTCACTTTAGACTTCAAGGAGACATCTTTGCTCTTCAGCATTTCAAAGAGGTCTTTTGCAGCAGATTTACACAATGCAATACATGACCTGATGTCTTGACCGCTACTTTCATCGGTGTTGGTTGTGGAACCAAGTAATATGAAATCTTTGACAATTTCAACCTTTTCTCCATTATTCATGATGTGGCTTATTGGTCCAGTTGTGAAGATTTTTGTTTTCTTTATATTGAGGTGTAATCCACACTGCAGACTGTAGTCTTCAATCTTCCTCAATAAATGGTTCAAGTCACCCTCACTTTCAGCAAGCAAAGTAGGGTCATCTACATGTTGCAGGTTGTTAATGAGCCTTCCTCCAATCCTGATGCCATGTTCTTCTTCATATACTCCAGCTTCTCAGATTATTTGCTCAGCATACAGATTAAATTAGTATGGTGAAAGAATACAACCCTGACACACTCCCTTTCTGATTTTAAGCCATGCAGTATCCCCTTGTTTTGTTTGAATGACTGTTTCCTGATCTGTGTACAGGTTCCTCATGAGTACAATTAAATGTTCTGGAATTCACATTCTTCTCAATGTTATCCATAATTCATGATCCACACAATTGAATGCTTTTGCATAGTCAATAAAACACAAGTAAACATCTTTCTGGTATTCTTTGCTTTCAGCCAAGATCCATCTGACATTAGCAATGATATTCCTCATTCCAAATCCTTGTCTGAATCCAACTTGCATTTCTGGAAGTTTTCTGTCAGTATACTGCTACTACCATTTTTCAATTATCTTCAGTAAGATTTTACTTGCATGTGATACTAATGATATTGTTCAATAATTTCCACATTCTCTGGGATCACCTTTCTTTGGAATAGGTACAAATATGGATCTCTTCAGTCGGCTGGCCAGATAGTTGTCTTCCAAATCTCTTGGAATAGCTAAGTGAGTGCCTCCAGTGTGCATCCATTTGTTGAAACATCTCAGTGCATATTCCACCAATTCCTGGTGCCTTGTTTTTTGCTAACTCCTTCAGTCCAGCCTCAGCTTCTTCCTTCAATACCATTGGTTCTTGATCATATGCCACCTCCTGAAATGGATGAACATTGACCAATTCTTTTTGGTACAATAACTTTGTTATTCCTACCATCTTCTTTTGATACTTCATGCATCATTCAATATATTACCCACAGAATCTTTCACTATTGCAACTCAAGGCTTAAATTTTTACCAAATATGTTCTTATCTTTTGGTTTTCTAACTCCAGGTCTTTGCACACTTCATTTTAATAATTGGCTTGGTCTTCTCGAGCTTCTCTTTGAAACCTTCTACTCAGCTCTTTTATTTTGTCATTTCTTCCATTTGCTTTAGCTACTCTTCACTCAAGAACAAGTTTCAGAGTCTCTTCTGACATCTATTTTGGTCTTTTCTTCCTTTCTTGTCTTTTTAACAACCTTTTGCTTTCTACAGGGATGATGTTCTTGATTTCATCTCACAATTCTTCTGGTTTTTTGTCACTGGTATTCAAGCATCAAATCTATTCTTTATATGGTTTCTAAATTAGGAGAGATATAATCAAGGTCATTTTTTGGCTCTCATAGATTTATTTTAATTGTCTTCAACTTCTTCTTGAAATTGTATATGAGCAGTTGATGGTCTGTTCCACAATGAACTCATGGCCTTATTTTGACTTAAGATATTGAGCTTCTCATTTGCCTCCTGCCACAGATGTAGTTGATCTGATTCCTGTGTACTTCATCTGGCAAAGTTCACATGTATAGAACACTGTTTGTGTTGTTGAAAAGTATTTGCAATGAATAAATCATTGGTCATGCAAAATTCTATCACATGATCTCCAGCATCATTTCTATCACCAAGACCATATTATCCAACTACCAGTGACTCTTCTTTGTTTCCAACTTTTGCATTGCAATCACCAATGATAATTAACACATCTTGATTGAATATTCAGTCAATTTCAGACTGCAGAAGTTGGTAAAAAAATCTTTAGTTTCCACATCTTTGCTTTGGTGGTTGGTGCATAAATTTGAATAATAGTAGCATCAACTGGTCTTCCTTGTAGGCATATGGATATTATCCAATCACTGACAGCATTGTTCTCAGGATAAATCTTGAAACATTCTTTATGATGATTAATGCCACACCATTCCTCTTCAATTTATCCTTCCCAGCATAGTAGATCATGTTGTTGTCTGATTCAAAATGGCCAAAACCAATCCATTTCAGCTCACTAATGCTTAGAATATCGATCTTTATGCATTACATTTCATTTTTAACAACTTCCAATTTTCCTAGATTCATATTTCGTATATTCCATGTTTATTAGATTATTAATGTTTCTTTTCTTTTTGAGACATGTCACATCAGCAAATGGAGATCTGGAAAGCTTTCCTCTACTCACATCATTAAGATTGTCTCTACTCTGAGGAGGCTGCTCTTCCCCAGTCACATCTTGTGTGCCCTTTGACCTGAGAGGCTCATCTTCTAGCACTATATCAGACAATGTTTTAGGGTTATTCATGAAGTTTTCCAGTAATATATCAGACAGTGTTTCACTGCTACTCATAAGATTTTCACTGAGCAATTCTTTAAGAAGTTGATGGCCTCTTCCTTCTTCTGAGTCTATCTTATTCTGTAAGTCTGCTGAAACCAGTCCATCATGGGTAACCCTGGTGGCAGTTGAAACAGTAGTGACATAACCTCTAGCCTCACAGTGACACACAAACCACCATAGTACAACAAACTGACAGACAAATTTATCTTCCTTAGCTGTTCCAAACTGCCACTGGGTCACTTCCTGGGCTCTTTTAGCTGTTTCCAACCACTTCCATAGTGATATGGAATCAAAAACACAAGGAGGGGTTGCTATGAGTCGAAATTGACATGACAGCTGTGAGAGTGCCTAAGGCTGCTAACTAGAGGCTTGGCAATTCAAACCCACCAGCTACTCCAAGGAAGGGAGATGAGGCAATCTACTTACATAAGGATTCACTGCCTCAGAAACCTAATGGGGGTCACTATGAGTCAGCATCAACTCGATGGCAGTGAGGTTTTTTTTTTTTTTTTGGTATATGTATATATATACACACACACATATACCTACCTTCCTACCTGCTGCCATCTATTCGGATCCAACTCATAGAGACCCCTCCTTGGGTTTCTGAGGCAGTATCACTATGGAAGTTGATTGCCCAACCTTCCTTCTGAGGAGCAGCTGGTGAGTTTGAACACCTGCCTTCTGGTTAGCAGTCCAATGCCTTAGGCACTACACCACCAGAGCTCCTACATATATGCATATCTCACTAATTTTGTCTTAGAAAATCCAGACTACAAATTCCAGTGGTAGAATGGAAAGGGCATTTAAATATGCACTAAAAAGTATTTCAAAAAGCCACATATAGATGATAGACTGGGATATTCAAGAGCAGTTAGATGACTTTCAATGACCCTTTATAAATGTTCTAAGATAGTGCTTTATTACAAATTTTATTACACATACAAGTCGTCTGACAATCTCCTTAAAAACATCATTCTAATTCATGAGGTCTGGGGAAGGCCAGGCATTTTGCATTCGAACAAAGTCTCAACTAATGCCTGTATTACTTGCCCTAGGACTACACTTTGAGCAGCAAGAATCTAAGAGACAAAAAGTACAAACAGTGGCATTTCTACTGGGAATGGAAAGACTTATAAAAGAGCCTTTAGGTAGTGCTTTTTCTAGAGAAAATTAGAGAAAATTCAAAGCTTAGTAATATATACAGCAATGTCATTGTTGATAGCTTCTGTCAAGTTAGCCCTCAACTTATGAGACCCCATAAAAATAGGATCTAAACACTGTAATCCATGAGATTTTCATTGATTAATTTTACAGATACAGATCACTAGGTCTTTCTTCCTATTCTGTCTGAAAACAGAGTCTGGAAACTCTGTTGAAACTTGCTCAACACCACAGTAACAAGCAAACCTCCACTGACAGACAGGTGGTTGCTGCACCTGAAGTCCATTAACCAGAATTGAACACAGATCTCCCTCATGGAAGATGAGAATTCTGTCACTGAATGACCACTGCCTTCCACATAAAGAACTATTGTTGTTGTTACATGCCTTTGAGTCCATTCCAACTCATAGTGACTATGTACAACAGAACAAAACATTGCCCAGTCCACCAACCTCACAATAGTTGCTATTCTTGAGCTCATCATCACAGTCACTGTGTCAGTCCATCATTGAAGGTCTTCCCCTTTTCATGTAACCCTCTACTTTACCAATCATGATATCCTTCTCCAGGGAAGGACTCTAAACCAAACCAAACCCACTGCCATAGTTTTTTCTGACTCAAAGTGGCCCTCATCACATTTCCAAGGCTGTAAATCTCTAAGTAGATTGCCTCATCTTCCTCTCATGGAACAACTGTTGGGTTTGAATCATTCTGCCTTCTGGTTAACAGCCAAATGCCTTACCCACTATGCTATATGAGTGCCTTTCCAGGGGAAGACTATAAGTTGATAATTAAAATTCAGAAATGTTTTAGAAATATTAATATCAGTAAAAATAAAAATAAAGTTTAAAATAAAGGGGCAATTTCCTGGAAACAAAACTATATAATGGAATTTGAAATACTTTTACGAAAAAGAATAAATATGAGGAAATGTGTTAAAAAATGATATTATAAGGTAGCTAAGCTTAGAATGATTTTAAACTACAAGTAACATGGCCTCTCTAACATGGCAATGAGAGGTAGTTGTTATTTTTAGGTGCCATTGAGCTGGTTCCAACCATAGAGATCCTATGCATAGCAGAATGAAACACTGCTTGATCCTGTACTAGCCTCCTAAACATTTCTGTTTGAGTCCATCGTTGTAGCCACTGTGTCAATCCATCGCATTGAAGGTCTTCCTCTTTTTCATCGACCCTCTAGTTTAGCAAGCATAGCATCTCTCCATGGACTAGTCCCTTCTGATAACATGTTCAAAGTATGTCACACAAAGTTTTACCATCGTCCCTTCTAAAGAGGATTCTGGTCGTGCTTCATCCAAGATAGATTTGTTTATTTTTCTGATAGCCCATGGTATATTCAGTATTCTTTGCCAACATATAATTCAAAGGCAAAAATTCTTTGACCTTCCTTACTTATTGTCTAGTTTTTGCATGCATATGCATATGGAGCAATTGAAAATACCATTCCTTTTCAGTCACACTATAGTCCTCAAAGTGACATGTTTGCTTTTGAACACTTAAAAGAGGTCCTTTGCAGCAGATTTGTCTAATGCAATGTACTAGTTGATTTCTTGACTGCTGTTTCCATAGGCATTGATTGTGGATACAAGTAAAACAAAATCCTTTACAATTTTAATCTTTTCTCCATTTATCATTGTGTTGATTATTGGTATGATTGTGAGGATTTTTGTTTTCTTTATGTGTAGGTATAACCCATACTGAAGGCTGTATATAGTTTTTGATCTTCATCAATAAGTTCTTCAAACCTTCTTCACTTTCAGCAAGCCAGTTTCTATTATCTGCATATCACAGGTTGTTAATGACTCTTCTTTCAATTGTGATTCCTAGTTTTTCTTCATATAGTTCAGTGTCTTGGATTATCTGCTCAGCACACAAAAAGTGGGTACATAGGCAACACATTTATTAAACCATTTCTCTCCAGTAAGTGTGGAGTCCCTGGGTGGTGCAAATGGTTAACACACTGAACTACTAACTAAACACTTGGAGGTTTAAGTCCACCAAAAGTACCTCAGAAGAAAGACTTGGTGACTTACTTCTGAAAAAATAGCCAAGGAAAACCCTGTGGAGTAGAGGTCAATTCTGACACATCTGAGGCCACCATGTGTCAGAGATGACAGCATCTGATAATGATATTTCATTGAGCATATTATGCAGTGTAAATTGGCATGCATGCATTTAATAAGTCTCATTTACTACTTATAAAATAAAACATAACTACAGTCATTATGTAACATACTAAATAATGTTGAGCTTATCCTTTCAATTCTATAAATTAGTTTGACAGGAACATGGGTTTTTGTTTATTTAATTATTTAATTTTGTAACATTACAGGAAACTTTTCATTACAATATTTTTCTATGTAGTTTATATTAAACAGCAGTGCTGGTTTGTTGTTTGAGATCTTTCTTGAATGCAGTAACCTTAAATTTTTAATACTCTCACTGGATCATTGAGCATAAAGAGATGTTTTGGCCATTCTCTCTATATTTTTTTAATGATTCAAATTGATACTTGGTAGTAGAAGAAATGCTTAAAATAATAACTGATGATGTCTAGTAGAAGTATATTTTTGTCATGTTACTTGAAAATAGACAAGAAAAATATTGAGAATAGTAATGATTGAAATGATGATGAGAAAATCAGAAATCGAGGAAAGTCACCTAGCAGTAGATCAGTTTGTGGGAAGTAAGAAGCATAGTGCACACTAGTAAATTGGCATTGGAAGGCTCACATGATCAGTTAGAATCTGAGACCAGCTTTGCCAAGTTGCAGAGCATGCTTTTCATTAAAAATTCAAACTTTACTTCAATTAGATTTGATAAATATTTATTGAAGTTCTATTAAATCCAGGTGTTATGAATTGAATTATGTAACCTTCTCTAAAAAAGCTATATTTTTATACCCCTGTACCTCTAAATAAGGAGCTCTGGTGATGTAGCAGATAAGGCATTTGACTACTAATCAGAAGGTCAGAGGTTCAAACCCACAAGCCACTAGGTAGAAGGAAGATGGGGCAATCTTCTTCTGTAAAGACTTATAGCCTTGGAAACCCAATGGGATTGCTATGAGTCAGAATCAACTTGATGGCAGTTAAGTTTGGGTTTTTGAGTTGGTACCTCTAAATATAGTCCTGTTTGGAAATCGAGGCCTTCCTTTGTTATGTTAATGAGGTCATAGCAGAATAAGATATGAGTGAGTTTTAAACCTAATCTCACGAGTGGTCTTATGAAAAGGGAAAACAGGAGACACCCAAGTACAGGGGGAAGAGACCATTTGAGGAACTGTCTAGAAGCCAAAGAATGCCAAGAAAAACTTGGGTTATCGAAAAGGAGGGAACCTCCCCTTCTTAGATTTAATGTCCCTATTTCAGCTTCTAACTTTCAAAACTGTGAGACTATAAATTCCTTTTCTTTAAAGCCACTCATTTGTGGTATTTTTTTTTTTTATAATGACACCAAGTTACTAAGATATCAGGTATTTTCTAGGTACAGAGAATCAAAAGATACTGCCAAATCAGTTGCTGCTCTCATGGGAAATTCCATGTCCAACTCTCCACATCGCTTTCTTTCACTTTACCCTCTGTCTCAAAGCACACACATTCCCTGTGATCGGTATTACATACAAATATAGAAAAGTGTGATAGCTTTGGAGCTTGCCAAGAAATACAAAACAAGTTATGCAAATAGGGTACAATTTGTAATATAGAGTTTCTATAAATTCTTTGGAAAAATGTCATTGATGTGATTGAAAGATGTTATGAAGAAGAAATATAAGTCAATTCTCCCCAAATGCTGTTTTATTTTGAATGAGCTTTGGTAATCATGTGTGAAAAATTTCTTAATGTTCTCTTTGTGGTTATCTAATTTGAATGATGAGGAAAGTTGTAGTGTCATCTTTATATTGAGATTTTTTTCCAACCAAATATTATTAAGAATTTTCTCCTAGAGAAAAGAAAGAGACATGTCATAGTATCTATGTCAGGTAAGTAAGTGTTGGTATGGCTGTAGATTTTGCTTTATTTTAAAATTAACTGTGAGAGATGTGTTTGTCTTAGCAGGAATTAGGCAGGAAGAAAAAAGGTTAATCTCAAATATTTTATCTCTATTAGTGAAATCAAGCAAGTGAGTCACTAATCTTCAGAAATCCTGTGCTCTAGCAGGATCACATACACACAGATACCCACACTCACACACATACTCCCGCCTACACATACACACAAACTTACAGGATTCTCTTACAATACTATAAGACTGAATAAACCTATAGGGATGGGAGATAAACCCATTTCTGATGTGAAGTGTGGTGAGTTTGTGGGTGCTTTCTGATATGACTCAGATAATGAGGTCTTTTAAATATTATGACTGTCCCCAGTGAACAAACCAAGTAATCAAGAAAATAATAGCAAAGAACTGAGACCAACAGTGACTCTGCTGAGGTAGTTTATCATATGCTTCCTTAAGTATTTCCTTACCACACTAATGTGATGAGTTCTTAGTAAAAGGAAAAAGATTCCATGGGCAGATAATTTTGGCAATTACTGCATGACATGATCCCTATGCCTCTTAGAGATTCTTAAGCATATGATTGCATTTAAAGGCTTACGGAAGCCTGTAGTAAAGAAAACAATATTACTTTGATTAAACCAATATGTCCCAAATGTTATTTGACTATTTGTAAGCAACCCTCATCCCATTTAATAATACTTGGGACTTGTTCTGGGCAATACAGTTCAAAGCTCACCCTGGCCACCCTGAGAATGTTGTCCTAAGAATAAAGTTAATAAAAAGATAAGTAAGACTGTGTGTGTGTGTGTGTGTGCTGTGTCCGTGTGTGTGTGAGAGAGAGAGAGAGAGAGAGAGATTGATTGAGAGATGTGATGTCATATCATTTGAGTACATTAATCCAGACCTGCCTGATTTCTCAGTGTTTTGGAACAATTATATTTCATGTTGCTTAAATTTGAGAGTGGTCCCTTATCATCTAGTGGAAATATTCTGATAAATACAGTTACTAAGGAGCTCTGGTGGCATAGTGCCTATGGTATTTGACTGCTAACCAGAAGGCTGGTAGTTCAATGGAAGGAAGAATGGGCAATCTACTTCAGCAGAGAAACTGCCTCAGAAACCCAAGGAGTGGTCCCTATGAATTGAATTCGACTTGATAGCAGTCAGTTTTTTTTTTTTTTTTTAATATCACTAGAATAAAGAATAAATTAAAATGAATAACATTGTCCAAATAAAAGGAAATTCTGCTCAAATAACAAATATTAAGTCTTTTAAAATTATTTTCTGAGCATTTTCATTTCTTGAAACATACTATATGATTCAATTAATCAATAGCATTTTCCACAATTATTTATCTTTAAATTGTGGCGATTCATTTTATTTTATTATTTTTATCATTTTATTTATTTTTAACTTTTTATTGTGATTTGAGTGAAAGTTTACAGAGCATATTCATTTTCCATTAAAAAATTCTTACACATTTTGTTTTGTGACGTTGATTGCAATCTCCCACAATGTACCAGTTCTCTTTCCACTTCCTCCCTGTGGTTACCTTTCCTTGTGTCCTTTCCTATGCATTCCTGCCTTCTGAGCTTTCTTCCTGCACAAATACTGCCTTTCTGATTGCCAGTGCTTGATAGTTCTAAGGAGTACACCTCCCTGGTGTAAATGTTCACCTCCTACCCGCAGCCGTCTAGTCGGATCCGACTCATAGCAACCCCTCCTTGGGTTTCCGAGGCAGTATCACTACAGAAGTAGATTGCCTAACCTTCCTGCCAAGAAGTGGCTGGTGGGTTTGAACTGCCAGACTTCTGGTTAGCAGTCAAATTACTTAGGCACTTGTTTGGCTAAAAGTTAAGCCACGGGACTGAGTTCAGTTCCAGGCTCAAAGGATGACTAGTGGTCATTGTCTCAGTGGTTTCACCAGTCTCTATCAGACCAGTAAGCCAGTTCATTTTTATGAGTTTGTATTTTGTTCCACATTTTATTCTTACTCTGTCCAGGATCTACACTTTTGATCCCATTCTGAGTGGTTGGTATTGATGGCCGGGTACCATCTAGTTCTTCTTGTCTCAGGTTCATGTAGGTTGAGGTTCCCATGGTCCACTAGTCCCTTGGGCTAATTGTTTCCATGTGTCTTTGATTTTCTGCACTCTTCTTTACTCTGGACAAGCAGTGACCAATAATTGTATCTTAGATGGCCAATCACAAGTTTTAAGACCCTAATTGCTACTCACTAAAATAGGAAGTAGAATAATGTTTTTTGTGTACTATATTGTGCCAATTTAGCTTGATGTCCCCCATGACCATTGTCCTGTAGTCTCAACAACGCATTCTTCCAAGGTGTTTGGTTGTGGTTAAAAAGTTATCATAACTTTGCCCCTGTTACCTCTATTATATATATGGACTTTTTTAGCTTATACAACTATGTATGTACAAATATCATCTGCCAAACCTATATACTGTTGTTGTTGTTATTGTTATGTGCTGAGTCGTACCTGACTCATAACGACCCCTCCTTGGGTTTCCGAGGCAGTATCACTACAGAAGTAGATTGTCCCATCTTCCTTCCAAAAACCTATATATAGTCATGTACATATTCCCATTCATCTACCACTCCCTGATTATCTTGTCTGTCTTCCAACGTATCCACCTGTAGATTAATATTTGTTATTATTGATAGTGCAGTATTGTATATGCAATAGTATTTACCTTTGTTGTCTGTACCTTTTGTGTACCTGTACATGTCTTCCTTTTCCTTAGTGATGTTGTGGTTGTCACCTGCTTTGTGTATATTGCTTTTCTGTTCACCCAAATAATACGTCCCTCTTGCCTAGCTAGTAATTTTTCTTGCCCTGCACTCCCATCCATGGTAACCAAAAAAAAAAGTTTCCTTCCATATATGAACATTTCCCTGACTTTATATAATGTGGACTTATACAATATTTGTCGTCTGTGATTGATTTATTTCACTTAGCATTATATCCTTCATGTTTATCCACCTTATGAGGTGTTTGGTGGATGCTTCATTATTTTTTAATGTTGCAAATTATTCCATTGTGTGTTTGTACCATAGTTTGGTTATTCATTTATGTTGATGGTCATTTAGATTGTGTCCATGTCTTTGTTACTGTGCATTGTGCTGTCATCTACATGTGTGTGCATATACGTCTACTGAAGTCTCAGCTCTCACTTCTTTAGGATATATACCTATTACTGGATTGCTGGATCAAATGGCATTTTTATTTCCAAATTTTTTTGGAAGTACTCCACCATTTTTCACACTGGTTAAATCATTTTGCAGTCCCACCAGCAGTGTATGAGTGTAACAATCTTTCCACACCCTTGCCAACATTTGTTGTTTTCTGTCATTGAACTTTGTTATTATTACTGAGATGAGATGATATCTCATTATTGTTTTGCTTTGCATCTCTCTAATGGCCAATGATTGCGAACATTTCTTCATGCATTTGTTAGCTGCCTAAATATCTTCTTTGGTGAAGAGTCTTATCCTATCCTCTGCTATTTTGTAATTGGATTGTTTGTCTTTGTTTATGTTGAGGTGTTAAAGTTTTCTATAAATTTTGGAGATTAGGTCCTTGTCAGATATGTTGTTTCCATATATTTTTTCCCAATTTATAGGTTCTCTTCTTACGCCTTTGGAGAAGACTTTCATGCACATAAAAGCTTAATTTTTAGAAGGTCTCAGTCATCTAATTTATCTTCTGCAGTGCGTGCATTTTTGGTTATGTTTCATAGTCTTTTTATGCCACAAACTAGGGACCCCAAGTTCCCCCTGTTTTTTCTTTGATGAATTTTATCATTTTAGGTTTTACCTTTATATCTTAGACACATCTTGAGGTTATTTTTGCATATGGTGTGAGGTATGGATCTTGTTTCATTTTTCTGCAAATGGATAACACTTTTGCCAGCACCATTTGTTAAAGAGACTATCTCTTCTGCATCTATTGGGTTTTTGGCCCTGTATCAAAGATCAGTTGTACAAAGGTGAATGGATCTATTTCTTGATTCTCAATTCTATTCTATTAGTGTATGTGTCTGTCACTGTACCAATACTAATCTCTTTTGTAATTTTTGATATCAGGCAATGTGAAACCCCCTACTCCATTCTTCAGTGTGCTTTGCTTATGCAAGGTCTCTTTCATTTCTATGTAAAATTTGTGATTGGCCTTTTCCATGTTCTTATAGAATATTGATGGAATCTGGATTGAGTTTATGTTGATTCAATAGATTGCTTTGGGTACTGTTGACATTTTCACAATGTTCATTCTTCCTATCCATGAGAACAGTATGTTCTATTTTTGGTAGATCTTTAATAGTTTCCTGCAGTAGCGCTTTGTATTTTTCTTTGTATAGATCTTTTTTTCTCCCTGGTAAGATTTATTCTGAAGTATGTATTCTTCTTGGTAGTTAATGAAAATTGTATTGTTTCCTTATTTCCTTTTCAGAGATGTCTTTGTTGATATAGAGGAATTCAATTGAATTTTGTATGCTGATCTTGTATTCTACCAATTTATTGAATCTTTCAATTAGTTCCACCAGTTTTCTTGCTGAGTCTCTTGGGTTTTCTACATATATGATCATATCATCTGCACATAGAGATATTTTACTTCTTATTTGCTAGTTTGGATACCATTTATTTCTCTTTCTTGCCTTATTGTCCTGGCTAGGACATCCAATACAATGTTGAACGGAAGTGGTGATAGAGGGAATCCTTTTCTGATTCCCATTCTCAAGGGGCAGTGCTTTCAGTTTTTCGCCATTGGAAATAATGTTGGCCATTTGTTTTATGTATATGTCCTCAATTGTTGTTGTTTTTGTTGTTGTTATGTGCCATCGAGTCGGACCCGACTCATAGCGACCCCTCCTTGGGTTTCCAAGGCAGTATCACTACGGAAGTAGATTGCCCCATCTTTCTTCCGAGGAGTGGCTGGTGGGTTTGAACCACCAGCCTTCTGGTTAGCAGTCAAGTGCCTTAGCCACTATGCTACCAGAGGAATTTCCCTTTCATTCATATTTTACTGAGCATTTTTATCAGGAACAGGTGCTGGATTTTATCAAATGCCTTATCTGCATTGCTAGAAATGATCAAGTGATTCTATTCCTTTGTTTTATTTATGTAACAGGTTATTGTTCTGGTTATCTAGTGACATTCTGACAAGAATATACCACCAATGGGATGGCTTGAGTGAACAGGAGCTTATTCATTTACAGTTTGAAGGCTTTAAGTCCTAGTTCAAAGTGCCAGGCTCTAGAGGCTGGGTTATAGCCCCTCAACCTTGGGCTTTAGCTCTGCCTCCTGCTCCTAGCCCACTGGAGCTAGAGGCTTTTCTTCACTCAGACAACTACCGGCTGCTGAGACTGTCAAGCCCGAAGTTGGCAAACAAAAAGGCACAGTCTCTATGTTACCAAATCACATGGCAGGCCATTAATTCAAGTCCATTGAAAATCCCAGGGTCAGCAGAACATGGCAGGCTGCTGAACAATGACACAGCTACATTAAGTGTTCAAGCACACCATAAGCTAAAGACCATTCCCAAAGCTTTTTCTTATATACAGGAAGCAGACCACATACCCAAAGCAGCTACTCAGTTGCTCCAATAGATTTCATCATGGAGTTAATTACCATTCTCACCATGGGGAATAACTACATTCAGCTGCCCAGCCACTCAACCAGGCCCAGCCAAGTTGACACACAAACTCAACCACCACAATTATTTTGCTTGTTTTTCTAATGTGAAACCATCCTTGAATATGTGGTATGAATCCCACTTGGTCATGGTGTATTGATTTTTTACTTAGTGTTGGATTCTTATTGGCTAGAATTTTGTTGAAGATTTTTGTATCTATATTCACAAGGGTTATTGATCTGCAATTTTCCTTTTTAGTGGTGTTTTTCCTTGTTTGGGTATCAGATTATGCTCATGTCGCAAAACAAATTTAGGAGTATTCCATCCTGTTCTTTGTTCTGGAATAGTTTGAATAAGATCAGTGTCAGCTCTTTTTTGAATGTTTGGTAGAATTCTCCAGTGAAGATATCTGGGCCAGGATTTTTTTTTTTTTTTTAATAACTTGTTCAATTTCTTTTTTTTTTGTTATGGATTTGTTCAAATTTTCTACCTCAATCCATTTTGGTTTAGTAAATCATGAGTTTCTAGAAATTTGTCCATTTCTTCTAGATTCATGTTATTTGCATCTTCACTTTCTTTTCATTTGTTAAATTTGGCAGTGGTTTGTCAATTTTTGGTAAATCTTTTCAAAGAAACAGCCATTAGTCTTGTTGATTTTTCTATTGTTTTTCTGCTCTGGTATTTATTATTTCTTTTCTTCTGGAGACTGTAGGATTCTTTTGTTGCTATTTTTCTAACTGTTGGAGTTGTTGGATTAAGGTGTTCATTTTAGCTCTTCTTTTTGATGTGTGCATTCATCCCTATAAATTGACATTTGAATTCTGCTTTCACTATGTCTTAAAAGTATTGGTATGTCATGTTTTCATTCTTGTTTGTTTCTAGGAACTTTTTTACTTCACATTTTATTTATTCTGCTATCCAGTAGTTTTTGAGCAGAGTGTTATTCCATTTCCATGTGCTTGATTTTTACCTCTGGTCTTCCTATTATTGATTTTTAACTTTATAGCATTGTTATCTGAGAAGATGCTTTCTAGTATTTTGATGTTTTTAAATTTATTGAATCCTGTTTTATGGCCTAACATATGATCTATTCAGAATGATCTACATGCACTGGAAAAGAATGTGTATCACATTTTTGTTGGGTGGAGTATTTTGTATATGTCTACAAAGACAAGTTGGTTGATTGTGTTGTTGAAGATCTTCTATGTCTTTGTTGAGTTTCCTTCTAGTTGTTCTGTCCTTCATTGAAAGTGATGTGTTAAAGTCTCCTACTACTTTTGCAGAATTGTCTATTTCTCCCTTCAATTCAGCTTATGTTTGCTTTATGTATTTTAAGAGCTCTGGTGGCACAATACTTAAGGCATTAGACTGCTAACAAGAGGCTGTTGGTTCAAACCCAACAGGTTCTCCGAAGAAGATACACAAGGCAATTTACTTCCATTAAGATTTGTCTCCTTAGGATAAGGTTGTGGTGACTTCTTGGTCACAACCACGTACCTGGAGGGAGCTAGTAGTACTCACCTGTGGTGAGTAGTGACTAGGATCTTAAAAGCTTTCAAGCAGCCATCTAGATGCAATTATAAGTCTCTCCTTCTTCAGAGCAAAGAAGAATGAAGACAACCAAAGATGCATGGAAACAATTAAGTCCAAGTGACTGGTACACCGTGTGATTGTCAGCCTATATGACCATGAAAGCAGAAGAACTAGATGGTGCCTAGCTACCACTGTCAACCACTCGGAATAGGATCTATGTAGGAGATGCTACATAGAGTGGGAGAACAATGTGGGACAAAACTCAAAATCATTAAAAAAAAACATAGGTCTGATGGTCTGATAAGAGTCTGGTGAGACCCCTGATACTATGGCCCCTAGATATCCTTCAGGTCTAGAATTGAACTCATGCCTGTGGCTTCCAGCCAAATAATAGACAGGCATATGGGGTGAACATATACAGTAGGTAGATACACTCCTTGAAGCAATCAATCATGAAAGAACAGAAAGTCAGTATATGCACAGGGACACAGCTTAGGGGGAGGGGGTATATGGGAGGGAAGGACATAGGGAAGAGGTAACTACAGGGAGGAAGTGAGAAGAGAGCTGTTACATTGTGAGGAGTTGCAGTCAATGTCATGAAACAAAATGTGTATGAACTGTTGTATAGAAAATGAGTTTGCTCTGTAAACATTCACCCAACTCACAATAAAAGTAAAAATAAATTTTAAATGATTTATCTCCTTAGAAACCCAATGGGGGTCACTATGAGTCTAATTGACTTGATGGCAGTGGGTTTTAAGGATCACTGGTGGTGTGATGCCTAAGGCATTCAACTGCTAACCAGAAGGTTGGCAGTTCACACACACCAGCTGCTCCACAGAAGAGAGATGAGGCAACCTACTTCCGTAAAGATTTTCAGCCTTGGAAACCTAATGGAAGTCACTGTGAGTCAGAATCAACTCAATGGCAATGGGTTTTATGTATTTTGGAGCTCTTTCATTGGGTGCATAGACATTTATTACCATTATGTCCTCTTGCTGTATTGACCCTTTCATCATTATACAATGTTTTCTCATCCTGTTTTTTTTTTTTTAACCTAGAAGTCTATTTTATCACTGCTATTCACAAGGTTTTCATTGGCCAATTCTTTGAGAAATGGATGGCCTCTTCTTTTTTTGAGTCTGCCTTAGTCTGGAAGCTCTGCTGAAATCTGTTCACCATGGGTAACTCTGGTGGCATTTGCAAAACTGGTGGCATAGCTTCCAGCCTCATAGCAGCACAAAAGCCACCACAGGATGACAAAATGACAGACAACTTCATCTCCTTTACTTGTTCCAAACCACTCAGCTTACTTCCTGGCTTCCCTTAAAGCTGCCTCCCAAATACCCCTGTGCCAGGCTCACTTTTCTGGAGGATATTCTTAAAAAGCTGGTCTTTTTTGATGGCCATTTGCTTGATATTTTTTTTTCCCGTAACTTGATATAATTTTTCCGTAATTTGATTTTTAATGATTTTTATTTCTATGGCTAAGGTGGGTCTCTTATAGGCAGCATAATGGAGGGTCTTTTATTCTTATCCATTCTGCCACTCTCTTTCACCTCACTGGACTATTTATTCTGTTCATATTCAATGTAGTTAATGATGTTATTGTTGTTAGGAGCCATCTAGTCATCTCTGACTCATAGCAACCCTATACATAGCAGAACAAAACACTGTCCAGTCCTGTGCCAGCCTCACATTTTTTGCCATACCTGAGCCCATCATTGCAGCCACTGTGTCAATCCATGTCAATAAGGGCCTTCCTCTTCTCCATTGACCCTCCACTTTACCAAGCATGATAGCCTTCGCCAGGGAATGGTTCCTCCCAACAACATGACCAATATGATGAAGTCTGGCCATTCTCGCTTCCAAGGAGCATTCCAGCTGCACTTCCTCCAGGACAAATTTGTTTGTCCTTTCAGCAGCCCACGGTACTCTTAGCATTCTTCTCCAGTACCACAACTCAAAAGCATCAAGTTTCCTTCAGTCTTCGTTATTCATTGTCCAGCTCCCACATGCATAAGAGGCGATAGAAAATACCGTGGCTTGGGTTAGGCACACCTTAGTCTTCAAGGAAGCATCTTTTCTCTTCATCACTCAAAAAAGGTCTTTTGTAACAGATTTACCTAATGCAATTTACCCAATGTAATACGTCATCTGATGTTCTGACTGCTGCTTCCACTGGTGTTGATTGTAGAACCAAGTAACATGAAGTCCTTGATAACTTCAATCTTTTCTCATCCATCGCAAGGCTGTTTATTGGACTAGTAGTGAGGATTTTTGTTTTCTTTATATTGAGGTGTAATCCATACTGCAGACTGTAGTCTTTAATCTTCATCAGTAAGTGCTTCAAGTCATCCTCACTTTCAGCAAGTAAAGTTGTGTCATGTGCATACTTCAGATTGTTAATGAGTCTTCCTCCAATCATGATGCCATGTTCCCCTTCATATAATCCAGGTTTTCAGATTATTTGTTTAATATATAAATTGAATAAGTATGGTGAAAAGATACAACCCTGACATACTCCCTCCCTGATTTTAAACCATGCTTGTTCTGTTTGAACGACAGCCTCCTGGTCTATGTACAGGCTCCTCATGAGTACAATCAAGTGTTCTGGAGTTCCCATTCTTTTCAATGTTATGCATAATTTGTTATGATCCACACAATCAAATGCTTTGGCATAGCCAATAAAACATAAGTAAACATCTTTCTTGTATTCTTTCCTTTCAGCTAAGATCTATCTGACATCAGCGATGATATCCTTCATTCCATGTCCTCTTCTGAATCCTGCTTGCATTTCTGGGAGTTCTTTGTCAATATACTGCTGCAACAGTTTTTTAATTATCTTCAGTAAGGTTTTATTTGCATGTGATATTAATGACATTGTTCAATAATGTCCACATTGTGTGGGATCACTTTTTTGGAACAGGTACAAATACGGATCTCTTCCAGTAAGTTGGCCAGGTAGCTGTCTTCCAAATCTCTTTCCATAGACGAGTGAGTGCCTACTGTGCGATATCTGTTTGTTGAAACATCTCAGTGGTATTCCATCAATTCCCGGACCCTTGTTCTTCACCAATTCTTTCAGTGCAGCCTAAACTTCTTCCTTTAATACATTGGTTCTAGATCCTATGCCACCTCCTGAAATGGATGAACATCAACCAATTTTTATTGGTACAGTGACTGTGTATTCCATCCATCTTCTTTTGATGTTTCCTGCATCATTCAATATTTTACCCATAGAATCTTTTAATGTTGCAACTTGAGACTTAAATTTTTTCTTCAGTTCTTTCAGCTTGAGAAATGCTGAGTGGGTTCTTCCCTTTTGGTTTTCTAACTCCAGGTCTTTGCACAATTCATTATAATAATTGGCTTTGTCTTCTCAAGCTGCCCTTTGAAATCGTCTGTTCGGCTTTTTTATCTTGTCATTTCTTCCATTTGATTTAGCAATTCTCCATTCAAAGGCAAGTTTCAGATATCCATTTTAATCTGTTCTTCCTTTCTTGTCTTTTTAATGACCTCTTGCTTTCTTTGTTGATAATGTTCTTGATGTAATCCCACAATTTCTCTGATTTTCAATCATTGGTGTTCAGTGCATCAAATCTACTCTTTAGATGGTCTCTAAATTCAGGAGGGATATTATCAAGGTCATATTTTGACTCTCATGAACTTATTTTTATTGTCTTCAACTTCAACTTGAACTTGAAGCACTTGATGGTCATCTTCTGGCCTTGTTTGGTTGAGGATATTGAAGTTCTCCTTCACTTCTTGCCACAGATGTAGTCAATCTGATTCTTGTGTATCCCACCCAGCGAAGTCCGTGTGTATAGCTGTCACTTATGTTGTTGAAAAAAGGTATTTGCAATGAATAAGTTGTTGGTCTTGCAAAATTCTATCATGTGATATCCAGCGTTATTTCTATCACCAAGGCCATATTTTCCAAGTACCAGTAACTTTTCTTTTTTTTCCAACTTTTGCATTCCAGTCATCAGTGATAATTAACACATCTTGATTGCATGTTCGGTCAATTTCACACTGCAGAAGTTGGTAGAAATCTTCAATTTCCTCATCTTTGGCTCACATGGTTGGTGCACAGATTTGAATAATAGTAGTATTTAACTGGTCTTTCTTGGAGGTGTATGGATATTATCTTATCACTGACAGCATTATACTGCAGGACTGATTGTGAAACAGTCTTTGTGACAATGAATGCCATGCCATTAACGACATAGTAGGTCATATGGCTGTCTGATTCAAAATGGCCAAAATCAGTCCATTTTAACTCACTAATGCCTACGATATCTATCTTTATGCATTTCATTTCATTTTTGACAACTTCCCGTTTTCTTAAATTCATACTTCATGCATTCCATGTTCTGATTATTAATAGATGTTTGCAGCTGTTGCTACTCATTTTGAGTCATGCCACATCAGCCAATGGCGGTCCCAAAAACTTTACTAACCATATCATTAAGGTCATCTCTACTCTCTTCCCCAGTCATATTTTGAGTGCCTTCTGACCAGATGGGCTCATATTCTGGCACTATATTGGACAATATTTCAAAGCTATTCATAAAGCTTTCCAGTAATATATAAGACAGTGTTTCACTGCTATTCATAAGGTTTTCACTGGCCAATTCTTTTAGAATCCCTTCTGATTTAAAACCATGCCCACTTATCTGGGGCCCAGCTGCTCCAGAAGCCCTGAGTTGTGTGCTCATCTATCCGGGGCCTGGCCTTAAATAAAGCTGCCCCAGAAACCCTGAGCTGCACAATTAACTATAGGTATGAATTTATTGCTGTCATTCTGTTTTGTTTTTTATTGTAGTGTTAATAGCTTCTTTGTTCCAAATATTTTTTGGTGCTAAGTTCATTGTGTTATCAGGTTTTCTTTTCCTTTTTCATTGTTGTTGATTTTGTGTTTATTAAATTTTTGTGATTTTCTTCTTACTTAATTTGGTTAGAAGACTTATTAATTTTCTTTGTGGTTGCACTGTGGTAAATTTTTATCTTTCTAAATTTACAACAGTCTGTTCCATATAGATACTATCCTGAAATCCTTTCCATTTGGAAGTTCTATAATTATACCATTTCATCCCCCTTTTGGCTTCAGAGTTGTTGTTTACTAACTGACAACTCTAGTTCTCTATTTTCCATTTTGTAAGCTTAGTTTAATTTTTAAGAATTCCTTTTCTAGATTGGTTTTTCGGTGTTGATGTCATATGTCTTAAACTTAGGTTGTTGTCTTCCGTTGTTGGTTTTCTGACCAAAGGAATCTCTTAAGCATTTCTTATAAGATTGCTCTGGTTTTAAAAAATTCCCTTAATTTTTGTTAGTCTGGGAATGTTCTAATTTCATCATGATATTTGTGGGACATTTTGCTGTATATATAATTCTTGGTTGGCCATATTTTTTCTTTCAAGATTTTGTATATGTCATCCCATTGTCTTCTTTCCTACATGGTTTTTGCTGAAAAGTCAGAGCTTAGTCTTATTGGTTGCCCATGGAGGATAACATTTTTATTTTAATGAGCTTTTCTCAGATTCTTTCTTTGCCTTTGATTTTGGAAAGTTTGACTATAATCATGAAAGTTTGATCATGATTTTCTCTTAGGGCCTATCATGTAAGGGCTTTATTGAATTCTTGGATGGATATCTTTTCATCTTTCATGATGTTGGGGAAGATTTCTGCTAGCAAGTCTTCAATAATTTTCTCTCTCTCTTTCTATTTTTTTTTTCCTCTTCTTGTTCTGGAATTCCAATTACATGTAGCTTATTTCTTTTGATATCTTCACGTATAACTCTTGGGTTTTCTTCATTCTTTTTTTGGTATTTCCTCATATGAGATTGTTTCAAAGGATTTGTCTTCTAGCTGGCTAACGTATTCTTCAGTCATTTCTATTCTACTATTTTGTCCTTCCAGTGGATTGTCTATTTCCACAATTTTAATGTTAATCTTCTGGATTTCTAATTTTTGCTTTCTTTTTATGATTTCTATAGTCTATTTATTCTATTTATTTATGTCTATTTATATGTCATTTTGCTCTTCTATTGTTTTCCTGAATTCTTCAAGGATATTGTCTATCTTTTCCTTTTCCTTGTTTTTGTTTATAGTTTCCTTTACTTCTTGGAAGAATTTATATATATACATACGTGTGTGTGTGTGTGTACATATATGTACATACACAAACACACACACACACACACATATATATATGCATATATATATATATATATATATATATGTATTTGTTGTTGTTGTTAGGTGCTGTTG
>NW_006921799.1:772423-773500 GCF_000298275.1 Orycteropus afer afer
CCAAAACCAGTCCATTTCAGCTCAGTAATGCCTAGGATATCAATCTTTATGCATTCCATTTCATTTTTGACAATTTCCAATTTTCCTAGATTCATACTTTATACATTCCATGTTCCAATGATTAATGGATGTCTGCAGCTGTTTCTCTTCAATTTGAGTGGTTCCACATCAGCAAAAGGAAGTCGCGAAAGTTTTACCCTATCCATAGGAATAAGCTGGATTTACTCAGAAGACGCATCTCTTTCCCAGTCCTATTTTGAGAGCCTTCTAACCTAACTGGACTATTCATAAAGTTATGCGGTAATGTATCAAACAGTGTTTCTTTGCTATTCATAAGGTTTTCCTTGGCCAATTATTTGAGAAGTGAACGGCCTCCTTCTTCTTAGTCTGTCTTCTTAGTCTGTAAGCTGGGCTGATACCTGTGCACCATGTGCATCCCGCTGGGTTAGAAACACCAGTGGCTCAGCCTCAAAACTCATATCAACACATCACCACAGTAGGACAAATCAACAGACAAGTTTGCCTCCCTGTTGGAAACCTCTCCTACCACCCTTACCTGGGTCCCTGTGGCTGACTTCTCCTCTGTCCAGATTCCTAGGCCTTTTAATTCCCTTTCTCCCACCCTGCTGCTTTGGGCATGCCTGAGTTCCTCTCCTCACCTGGATCCCTGCTGCTGACTGCTCCTCTGTTCAGATTCCTGGCTTTTTTATCCCCTTTCTCACGCTCTCTTGCCCTGGTGCTTTGGGTGTGCCTGATTTCTCTCTCCTCACCAGGATCCCTGTGGCTGACTGCTTCTCTGTCAGGGTTCCAGGCTTTTAATCCCCTTTTACCTGCTCTCCCTCAGTGCTGCTTTGGACATGGCTGAGTTCCTCACCTCATCTGGATCCCTGTGGCTGACTGCTCCTCTGTCCGGGGTTCCTGACTTTTTTATCCCCTTTCTCTTGCTCTCCCGTCCTGCTGCTTTGGGCGTGGCTGAGTTCCTCACCTCACCTGGATCCTTGCGGCTGACTGCTCCTCTGCTCCTCTCCATGCACTAGAGGTTAAGCATATATATATACATATATATATATATATATA
>NW_006921799.1:774004-790900 GCF_000298275.1 Orycteropus afer afer
AATTTATATATATATTGAAATCCTTACCAGGAGTTTTGTTCTTCCTCAGGGAGGGTTCCTAGTTCCTTATTTTGGTCTCTTGGTTCTACTACCTTGTCCTGTTTCTTTGTTTGAATTGAAATTGTCTGTTGTCTCTGAGACATTTTAAAGTTGTCTATATTTGTTGATTATGTTTTGGTTTGTTTCATCTTTTTTTTTGTTTTGTTTTGTTTATTTGTCTGTTTTTACATTGTTTTAATATGTATGGATAGATGGGGCAGGCATACTTCGTTAGTTGTTAGCTTGTAGCACTAGGGTGCTCCCCAGCTGTCTGCAAGGTAGAATAACTGTTAGGAATGTGGGTTCAAGCCTTTGTTTGTTGTGAAGAGGAGCTGTGGGTAGGATGCAGGTATCATCTACTATCTGTTGTTGACCCAGTGGTTCAGGAGCTGAAGGCAGTGCTCGCCCATTGGGTGAAGTAGTTGGTGCAGTAGGTATGGCTGACTAGTGGGGAGTTAATGTTCTCCTGCCATTACATGGGACAGAAAAAGAAAAAAAGGGAGGGGATAGAAAAAGAGAAAATAAAAATAGAAAAATAAAGGGGAGTGGATGAGAAGAAAGTTTGGTAAAAATAAAAGAAGAGGGTAACAGAGAAATAAAGCAATAAAAAAGAAGAAATATTGGAAAAAAAAAGTGAGAAAAATAAGGAGGAAAGGGAAAAATAAGAAAGCAAAGGAGGAGAGACTTCTATAATTATGGTAAGTTGGCAGCTCTGGGAGTAGGTGGTTGTGGTGCAAACTGCCGATTTACCTGAACATGTTTTGGTGGAAGGATCCTAGCATGAGTAGGCACCTCTGAGAGAGGAAGCTGCAGGAGTGAGGCTCTTGCATTCATTATAAAAAAGATCAGTCAACAATCCAAGCCACAGCATTTGACTCTTTCTGCTTGAGGTACATTGCTATGAGTGTCAGGGCTACTGAGGAAGTGGCCAAGGATTTAGGCAGGGGGTGATGTGACTTCCCTAGCCAGCAGTTTGATGGGATCAGGAAGAATGTCCAACCTTAGTCACTGGGAAGGTGCATTTGTTAGAGCGGAGAATGCAACTCTCCAGTCACGATTCGCTGGTGTGTATCTGGCATCCTTCAAGACAAACTTGTCATATGTAACTGTTTATCCAGGTCCTGCCTATACCCCATCAAGTGAGAGGGTGCCCTGAGCTTAGCTTCTCCAACAACCTCAACACAGGTCTTTACCTCATGTGAGCCATCAACCCAAATGAGTAGTGTTTACTAACAGTGAGCTGTTTCATTACTTTTCTTTGACCGCCTCCTTGCTCTGTGGCTGCCTGTGCCACCAGAAGTCTGATTTGTTTCTCTGAACTTTCCTCTCCCAGCTCTAGTGCATATTCTGCACATTTTTATTCCCTCCAGATTTATATACACTGTATCTCTATCACCATGTGGATTCCATGAAGTTCATTTGTCTTTGGCCAATTGTGATACCTCTGTGTCTTAAAATGGCTACACTTCAACAGCTCCTGGCTTCTTCTCTCTCCCTAGTCACTGCCTCCTTTTCCAATCAGTGCTCAATCTAATTATTTATCATATCATTAAATGTTCAGATTTCAAGGATTATTATTTTAGTCTGTTGTAATTTATTTGGGTTTCTGTTGTAGAGGGATTGAGTGGAGCATGTTAGCAGGGTGCCATCTTGTCTCTGCCTCTGTGGCAATTAATTTTAAATGAGACCTAGGGACAAATTTGTTTGTTTTTTTAAGTGTACATTTTAAAACAATTAAAATAGTTTTACATAATGGTTGCATTTAGATATTAATAAGATAGTACATTAATCAATCTGCTAGATTTATTATGTTTTTAAGAAATGAAATATGACTAATTATTGGTTGAATTTGATGCTTTATAAATTTAGGAAATCTCTATTAGTGTAGTGTGATCATTTAGTATACTTAATCATTAGAAATCATATTTCTGAATTACTTGAGAAAAGTAAAAACTGCTTTTGTTCAGATTCAGCATGATGTTACAACACATTTACAGTGTCTGTGTGCATGAGGGAAACACACACATAAGCAGAGAGAAAAAGAGTCAGAGCCTTGATAAGATAGTATTTTGAGTACCTGAATTCATTTGTTCATAAGGGAATTGATGAAGTGACTAAAAGAATCTCTGGAGTGAATAACAACGTATTTGTCACACAGTCATCTCTTAATGTTATTGTGTATTGTTATGTTTTAATATTCACTTTTATTAAAACACAGTAACCTCCCCAAATGCTGGTAACTAATAAATACTCTTGGAAACCATTCCAACAGAATTGGTTGTTGCTATTCTCATATTTATTGTCCAGTTCCTAGACATGATTCTGATCAAAGTAAGAACCAAAGCATTAAAAAAAAAAAAAAAGTAAAAAAAAAAGCATTGGTGCTGGTAAACCTGGATATCCAATTGCAAACTAATAAATACTCTTGGAAACCATTCCAACAGAATTGGTTGTTGCTATTCTCATATTTATTGTCCAGTTCCTAGACATGATTCTGATCAAAGTAAGAACCAAAGCATTAAAAAAAAAAAAAAAAGTTAGACATCTGGTAACTAAAGACCATCCAATTCTTTAGTTGCTGAGCCCTATTACTTCTTCTTGCCTCAGCCCTATTTTGTAGTGCTGTTTTCCAGAAAGGACAGTGTACCTGACATGACATGACATGCTCAATCTAGGAAAGTAACATCCTGTTTAAAATATATTAAAAGACTTGGGTTTCCTTTATTAAAGGTTTCAGTATGCTACACCTGGTTACATCTCCTGTCTAAACCCTAGGGGATAAGACCATCTCAGTGGCAAACCTGAAGCTCCTCTAAAACTCATACTTCAGATATTGATAGAAACAATCTTAGATTCTTATCCTCCTGAGTGATGCCATGCTCCTTTGGGATTCATCGCAGAAATCTGTTCAAAAGAAGAGATTTGCTTGGTGCAATATACTAGAATAGCATGCACTAAACAGAATATTTCAGCTCTTTGCTTTTCTTTGGTTCTTTTTAAATATTATTTTAATTTTAGAGTACTCTTTCTTAAGATCCTGTTTTCCTTATGATCGGAAAACCTAAGGCACTGGGTTTTTTGATAAAAAGCTTACAATGACCATCCAATTAATTTCTGAAAAACAAATTTTATGGAAATTAAACAACTTATCTACTTAAAGATATTGTCTTTCAATAAGATGGGAACTTCTAAATATCTTACATAGTATGCAATCATTCATTTGAACTCAGCAATGCAACGATGGGCTCAGGTATAGCAGGGATTGTGAGGCTGGCACAGGACAAGGCAGTGTTTTGTTCTGTTGTCCATAAGGTTGCTATGAGTTGGAGACCACTCTACGGCACATTACAACAACAACACAATGAGCTATTGGGCACCTCTTATTGCAGTCACTTTTATTTTAAGATTCTGGAGGTGCAAAAGTAAGCAAACCAGAAAAAAAATAGCTCTCATGGAATTCACATGGGAATGAACAGGTTTACTACAGGTCATATTTTTAAGCATTTCATATACATTCACTTATCTAATCCTCAAATAGCACTGTGTGTTAGGTAGTATTTTTATCACCTTCACTTTAAAAATTAAGAAATTAATATGCATAACTTAAATACCCTGGTCCAAGTCCATAAAGTTTGTATGTAATAGAACCAGATGTTTTGCCCAAACAGCCCCCCTCCTCACTAAGTGTTCATAACCACTATCCCTTACTGCCTCTTAGTGATGAGAACATTATTCCAAGTAATCTAGAAATCTTGGAAAATATTTATCTATTTGTTGGAGAATTACATGAATGCTCCATAAAGACTGAAGGGCATACCAGGACCATCAAGATCTGACTGCCACCTTTTTATTTCTTTTAATTACATTTTGAAAACATTTAACATACATGAAACAGTAATAAAACCATTAATGGAGATGAATAAGACAATACTCATGAGAATTGACCAGTAGTAAAAAGAAAACTAAAAAGCAGAATGGAAAAATGCCTAGTGTCTCGTGTCCACTGTACAAGTTTAAGAATACATCTGAGAAAAGCTGGTGTAATAAAACTTATGTTGATGGATCTTTGACCACAACCATCTCTATGCATAGACAGATGAAAAAGCTCTGTACCTTGGGGTTTATTCCCTGGATTTTAGATAATCCTCTCACCTTCTATACTTTATCTGTAGAAGCACTGCCTTTAAACTAAGGCATTTCCTTCAAAAGTCTCTTTTGCTTATACATATTTCCTGGAAACACACTGTCATCAGAACAGAGAAAATGTCCCTGAATAATGAGGAAATTCTTGAAGAGGGCAGGATGGGTTGTTGGAACCAAAACGTATTATGAATTGTCCAAGTCATTCTGCTGGGAAAGGCAGACCCAGTTAGAGATCCAAGTAAAAGGTGAGGAGTTACTGATTGTCCAGTTTTGAAGATCAGAGAATGTCTTGGAGAACCAGGTTGGTGAAGAACACTAAAATTGGGACAAGAGTTTATTGTTAGAGTAAACACTTTCTGGTAGGGGCTGTGGAACTATCCAATCACAAAAGGATATATATGCTTGAGTTCTGTCTCCAGATTGAAGATGGGAGCCAATTGAACCAACGTTGGTGAAGAGTTAGAACTAAGTAACTTTTATAGGAAGAAGAGTCTCCGTGGAGAGACATTTCCTGCTAATTTGAACAAAAACTCAAAACCAAACTCACTACTGTGAAGTTGATTTCAACTCACGGTGACACCTCCTTGGGTTTCTGAGGCAGTATCTCTACAGAAGTAGATTGCCCAATCTTCCTTCTGAGGAGTGGCTGGTGCATTTGAACCACCAGCCTTCTGCCTAGCAGTCAAATGCCTTAGGCACTATGCCACCAGAGCTCCCAATTTGCACAAAAGAAGGGAGAAATTTTGTCTGATAAGGCACAATTTGACAGAAACTAGCATGAATGAGTCTGAGTCTAGAATATATAGATATGAAGGCAGGTGATGAGAATGTTCTTTTCTATTTTCCTATATTGTTTATGTTCAAGCAACAGTTCAAAAAATAAGGCCATATAAATTTCAGCCAAACGATAGGCTTCTGAAGTGAACAATTACACTGGGTGGGTGCACTCCTTAGAACAATCAACCCTGGGAGAATGGAAGGACATCATTTGCATAGAGAACAATCTTAGAAGGCAAGAGTGCCTAGGAAAGGATGCAGGGAAAAGGTAACTACAGGGACGAAGAGGGAAGAGAGCTGTTACACTGGCTTGATTACAATCAATGTCATGGAACAAAATATGTATGAACTGTTGAAAGGAAAGCAAATTTACTCCGTAAACTTTCACTCAAATCACAGTAAAGAGTTGGAAAAATAAGTAAATAAATAAGGCCATAGTCTTAAAAGAACAACTTAAAAACAACTGCCACAATGGCAGTTATATTCACAAAATAATCACACACATTGTATTGCCTCCATCTCTGTAATTTGTTATGTATCAACCCATAATTTGCATTTAAGTGATACTTCCTCATTAGGTTTTTGGGATGATATATTGCATGGCTTTCAGAAGGAGGAAGTGGTAGTGTTTGTCCTTTGCTTGTATGCTGTGCTCATGGAACCAAGCTAGAGACAAAAATAGCTGGAATACTTGGGGGCAACCTGTGATGTGTGAGAAGAAGAGCTACTACTGATTTAAAACACATTATTTACAGCCTTCTTTTTTCACGTACCATTGAAACTAAATTTCCCAAATGGCAATCAAATGTTAGTGCAATTGAAGGATGGAGAAAAATATCAGTGGGCAGTGGGACATCCATAGCCATTTACGTTTTATTTATTTTCTATGTACATTTATGATTATACTGTGGGAATTTTTAAAAATATTATTTGTGTTAATTCAATTTCCTCCCTTTCTGTGTTGGCAGGGTGTGGGTTGGTATGAGCTTATGTCTAGAAAAAGAATATTCTTCCATCTATAATGGACATAAGGAGCTCTGGTGAGGTAGTAGGTAAAGTATTTGGCTGCTAACAAAAAGCTTAGTGGTTCAAACCCACCAGCTGGGAGGAAGATGAGGCAATCTACTTCTGTAAAGATTTACAGCATTGGAAACCCAATGAAGGTTGCTATGAGTTGGAATCAGCTTGATGACAGTGAGTTTATATTAAACATGGTGTTGGTTGGACACTCACATGCTTTAATGGTAGAAATAAAAGTATTGTAAATAATTGTCTACTAATTCACAATGGGAGGAAATAATACAATGAGCAAAGTCTCAAAAATTATTAAGATAAATGTTATTTTTGTCTAAGCAAAATGTAAGAAGTGCACATACATCATTGTCTATGACATTAATAAGCATTCCCTAATATCATAGGTAAAATTACTCTTCCACATTCTGTTCAAACAGATTTTGCTAAACCTGTGGACAAAGAAATTGCTTTACAAACCATGCTTCTAAACAAGGTTGATGTAGTTCAGAATTAAGTGTCTTAACTCCTAAGGTTGGCTTCTGCCTCTCTTTCAGGAATCAATACTGAGAAAGGTGTTTGATGGACCAAGGTCATGAACTCCCCAGGAAGCTTTCTGAAGGATGTGAAAGAGGATAAATTGCTTCCATTTCCTGCTGGCTCCAAAGCACTCCTGTGTCTCAGCTCTGGAAATGCATATGGAAACAATTGTTCCTAGCCATTTCCTCTGCTCTCCAGGTGGGCAGTGACCTCTCCATGTCTGTAGCTTTATCCTTGCTGCTTAGCATAGAGGCCAGGGGTTAGCTCCTCCAGTCCTGAAGGAACAATGCCCAAATCTCAGGCTTACCATTCAAAAGAAGGAACACAGCCATACTATTTTTTAAGTTACATTAGTTTACTCATCTAGCTCAACACTGTACTTTCCAAATAAAAAACTCAGCACTTTTAAAAATATTTACCTAAGGTTAAACTTCTAGTTAAGCAATGAAAGGGACAGCATTAGAGCCCAAGTGTCCCAACTTCAGTTCTGGGCTGCTTTTTCTACTTCGTTCCATATCTACCTCTAAAGTAGCTGTGCAACCTCTTGGGAACATAAGCATCCATGTTTAGAGGAGTGGGTCATTACATTTTCCATCCAGTCTGTTCCATCAGTGTCCTGTTCAAAAGAAGGTAGACTTTTAATGTTATCTGAATGAAAAACGGATGATACATTGAACTTTTATACTATATATATGGTTTTGGTTACTCAATGCAGCACAAAGCTTTATGGATCTGAAAGTGATACTATTTAAAATGTGATATATTTTTTTTAAGTGTGTGACAATATGATAGGTGTAAAATCTGTTCCCTTTTACCCCTACTTAATATTATCTCAAGAGCAAAGTACAATTTTTTGATGACACTTGGCAGTTTTGAGGAGCACTAGTAAAGTATTTTGTAGAATGTCATTCTATTGGGTTTGAGGGATGGTTTCCTTATGATTAGGCTCAAGTTATGGGAGTTTTGGGGGGAAGACCACACAGGAAGACCACTCTTTCATCAGTCATGTCAGTGGTAATTGTTATGAACATGACTTATAACTGTGAATGTTAATCAAGATCACCTGGCTGAGATAGTGTTTACTAGGTTTCTCCACTATAAAATAACTCATTTCCCACTTTCCAAACTGTTCACTAGGTAAGGAAGTCATAATGCACAGCTCACAATCAAGAACTAGAGTGCTGTTCTTCAACTCCTTGAGAAAATGTTGTCTACATAATTATTTGGAATTCTCCTTCAGGGGAGATTTTTGTATCCTCTCCATTTCTTCTTGATTCAAGCATTTCTTTATATCAGCATGGATACATGTATATTTATTTTATACTTTGAGTTATGCTTTCATATTATTTACTTTGCTTTGTTGCTAAAATTGTTCTAATATTGGCCACTGGGGATTCTTTCAGCTGGTTATTTTGTCTCTTAAACATACCTCAATCATTGTGATTCTTTTTTTGTTTTGTTTTCTTTTAGTGAGAATGTGCTTACCTTCTGCTCCTACAAGATGGTCCAGAATAATTTAATAAATTTATTGCTCTAGCTCTAGAATCTACCAGTTCTCCAAGGAGCTTAGGTTTCTTTTACCAAATAATACTATCAGAAATCAATATCTGAGTATTAACTGTGTTTGTTGCTAATGAATGTTTTGGTTTCCAGACCCTCTCTGCTCACAGAAAAGGAAATCTATATGCACATACTTACCTGTGAATATATGTATATATGCATACCTATAACTCTTTCTGTATTGACCTATTTTCACCTGTAACAGGTGCCTTGGTGGCACAATATTTAAGGCACTCAACTGCTGACCAAGGTCAGCAATTCCAACCCACCAGCTCTTTAACAGGAGAAAGATGTGGCAGTATGCTTTTATAAAGATTCACAGCCTTGGAAATAATCTTTACTCAGTTCTACTCCAACCTATATAGTTGCCATGAGTCAGAATTTACTTGAAAGCAGTAGGTTTGTTGTGGTTGGATATCAAACTAAACATGACTTAATACTGATGCCACCAATTCTAGTCCATTACCACACGGATCATTCTCATTTTCACCTTTGCTTGTCTATAACCTCCTATCCCAACAGTGAGAAACCTGGCTCCTACCATCCATTTACTTAATTGGTCAAGTCCCATATCCACCTACAGTCATTTCGGAATTGTTAATCCATATATCGATAGGCAAAAGCTTTAATCAATGAGTCTACAGTGCTTACGTATGGTTTCTTTTGTCTGTAGTCTTATAGTCTCCACTTATTTCTAAAGTTACGTAGGTCAGGACCTTTTTCCCTAACGCTGTCAGTGAAGTTGTTTCATGCATTTGTGATACAGTTAGATTCTTTTGTCACAATCTCCATTTCATCTCAGGATCTCCTAATTTCCAACGATTTTTTTTTTTAAGTTTGTGTATATTAAGGTTAACTCTTCATGCTATAAAATTTTGTGGGTGTTTAGAAATATATACCACCATGTATTCATCATTATAGTATCATACAGAATAGTTTCACTACCATATAAAATCCCCTGTGGCTCTCCCAGCCCCTCTCTTCCCTCCCCAAACCTCTGTCAACCACTTATCTGTTTACCATCTCTGTACAATTTATAGCCTTTGCACACTAACTTCTTTCACTTAGAAATATGCTTTTAAAAAAATTCATGTTTTTGCATAGTTTGATAGTTCATTATTTTGTGTGGCTGAAAAGTACTCTATTGTATGGGTGCATTGTAGTTTGTTTACCCACTCACTGATCAGAGGATGTTTTGATTGCTTCCAATTATTGATAATATTGAATAAAGGCACTATAAGCATGCATATATATTTTTTATGGACATAGTTTCAAATCAGTTGGGTAAATGCCTAAAAACACGATTGTTAAATTGTGTGATCAGATTGTGCTTAGCTTTCTAAGGAGCTGCCAAACCATCTTCCAAAGTGACTCTACCATTTTACATCCTAAGCAACAATAAATGAAAGTCCCTGTTGCTCCATATTCTCACAGCAGTTGTTGTCAGGTTTTTGGGTTTTAGCCATTCTGTTAAATGTGTGGTAGTATCTCATTGTTTTATTTTTGTTAATGACAAATAATGATTAGTACCTTTTCATATGCTTATTTTCCATCTGCATATATATATATATATATATATTGTGTGTGTGTGAGATATCTGTACATAATATTGCCCATTTTTCCATTTGGATTGTTGGTTTTCTCACTGATGAGTTTCAAGGTATATTTTGGATGTAAGTCCTAAAGTATATCTTTTTTTTTTTAATAATTACTTCCATATTTTGGCTACAGCAATATATTCAAACTCTATTTCTTCATAAATAAAGGTTTAAATTGGAAGGAGGTAGATTTGAAGGTTCGAGTAAAGGCCAGTTACACATGAGAAATTACATATTTTCTGTAACTTAAAATTGATTATGATTCTTAAAATTTTAAACTACATCATGTCCTTCCTTTTGATTAAGGAAGTAGCAGATGCTGTTGGTTGGTTACCTAGCAGCCATTCTCCTATATTTCTGGTTAACTGAGCCTCATTTTTGATTCTATAAAGGTGACACTGTGCCCCCTCTCATGAAATAATCATCCTGTCCAAGTCATTCATTCTGTTTCTTGTTTCTAAAGTGTGCATGCAATATAAAGGGAAGTGGGGGAGGGTAAACTTTTTCCTCCCTTACAAAAGAGATGACTACATGACAAAAAGTTTGCTTTTCATTACTCCCTCCTTTCTCTTTTGTTGTTACTGTTAACCGCCATCAACTCTACTCTTGACTCATTGTCAGCCCATTTACAATGTGATCAGACTCTTATGGTCCATAGGGGTGGTCCATAAGGATTTTGTTGATTGATTTTTGAAAGTAGATTGCCAGACCTTTCTTACATGACTTTCTTAGTCTTAGTGTTCTCCTAAAACCTATTCATCATCATAGCAACACTCAAGCCTCCACTGACACATGGATGGTGGCTGCACTTGAAGTACCTTGGCAAGGAATTAAACCTAAGTCTCCTTTATGGAAAGCAAGCATTCTATTACTGAACTACCACTGAGAATATTACATATTCTCACTGTCCTCTCACCTGCTTTGGATGCTCTTCTTTGAGAATTCTCAAATATATATTTTATATTCTCAAACTAGAGCATCCAAAGCAGGTGAGAGAACAGTGGTAGTTCAGTAATACAATCCATCAATACACCTCAAGTGCAGCCACCACCCATGTGTCAATGGATCCTGCAGCCTTGTCACCAATCTTGTAACCATAAAGTCAGGAGCCTGAAGACAAATAGCAACATACTGAAAGAGAAGAATGAAATGAGGCAGGTTCTGATGACATTAGGGAGTCAGAGAACCAATCCTGGGAAAGCCTGCTTCCAAATGTCTTGCTTTGGCTGAAGCATTGGTGGTATAGTGGTCAGCATAGCTGCCTTTCAAATGTCTTGATCTGGTGAAAATTAAATGTCTGTTTTGTTTTGTTTCCCCCAGTGCTTTTCAACCTTTACATATCAAGGCTACATATAAAATCCTATTTGTGTGAGATGTTGGAGGAAACAGGTAAGGATTCTCACAGACAGCGAAAACTGGATCAGGGATCTCACCTGCATCTGGTATTTCCTCTTGGTCACCAGAAGGGTGTCCTGAGGCTAGTATTTTGGCCATTTGCAACCCCTCTTGGCACACTGTCACACACTGATTGAGAAGTTCTAGTTTTAGACACAGTTTTCAGGACATTCTATAACTTGAGACTGAATATATCCAATTAAGATATAAAAATTTACTCACTGCTATCAAGTAGGATCCAATTCATAGCGACTTCTCCTTGGGTTTCCGAGGAGGTATCACTATGGAAATAGATTGTCCAACATTCCTTGTGAGAAGTAGCTGGTGGGTTTGAACCGCCAGCCTTCTGGTTAGCAGTCAAAATGCCTTAGGCACTATGCCACCAGAGCTCCTAATTAAGATATATACATATTAATTGCAATTTAAAGCCATACAAAAATATTTCTTGTCATGGTGGTCAGCTAGCCAACTTAACAAATAATGTCTGGTAAAGGTAGGCTCATAACAACCTTGGATGCTTTAGTACAATTAGGATTTTCCACTACTCTGTGATCTCCCAAACCAGAACAGAGTTTAGAAATATCCTGGTTTTCTGGAATATATGCAAGAGAGTTGAATCAGAAAGGGATAAGATATTTTCTATCTGTATTTCTAACATGGTTCCAATTTAATTGCCTTGGCACATTATGGTAGGCCAACATTTTAGAGGACATATCTAAAAAAAACTTTAAAGTATAAGTCTAAGTTACTATTTGGACAGCTGTATCCAATTCATAATATGGAAATCACACCAAGTCAACACAAGTAATAAAATAACTGAAAACAGGCCCAGTAACCAAAACCTCTGAGAATGCAGGGAAACCTCAGTGTGCTCTCATAACTATCTTTCCAATGTACTAAGGAGCCCTGAGGTTACTGCAGTGCAGAGTTCTCGAATAATGAACCTACATGACAATGTTGTACTTACAATGGGTAATTTTCAGAGGGCTTACAAGATCTTGTATTCTAAATAAGGACTGTGATCCCTAAAGAGGCAACATTTCTAAGTATTTCTTATTCATAATTAAATAGGTTTTCTGGCAACAGACAATGAAATCCACAAGATTTATATAGACTCCTTCCATTTGGGAATAAATTGTAGACTCTGGGTATCTCTGAATCACATTCTAACCCTCCGATTTTTATTTATTGTTACAAGGCTGCTGAAGCATAAATATCTTGGAAGCCAAGTAGTTTCTACAGGAAAAAAGGAGGTGTCTGCTTCTTTTCACTATTATAATTTTAATTATTTAAAGTATATTTTATATATACATATACATTATTAAAATGAATACATTTAGTATAAATTTCAATACCTATTTCTCTCTATATATATTTTTTCTATTTCCTTATATATTTTAATACCTATTTTACTTTATGTTAAATGTAACATATTGTTAATATATGATCACTTGTTTGTTTGTTTATTCATTCATTCTTTTTTAATTTTTGGTGAAATCATTTAACCTGAGCCACTGGCATGAGAAAGGGATCATCTGTTAAGTCTTGGGTTTGGATATGACTCCTAAGATTAACGTGAATTTTTTTGGTCAGTATGAAGTCATCAGCAAATTATGATATTTGCAATGGGAGCTCTGGTAGTATAGTGCCTAAGGCACTTACCTGCTAATCAGAAGGCTGGCCGTTCAAACCCACCAGCCACTCCTCGGAAGGAAGGTTGGGCAATCTACTTCCGAAGTGATACTGCTTCAGAAACCCAACGATGAGTCACTATGAGTAGGGTCCGACTTGACGGCACATAACAACAACATAACATTACTTAAAACTTTAAACTGATACTTTTCTTGTTGTTAGTGATTGTTCATAGTATGTCCCATCTTTAACATTTGCAGAAGTGTAAGAAGCCCAAGGTACAGTGTGAGACTTTGACCTAGAGCTGGAAACAGAACAGTGGTACACCCTGAGGTATTAGGACTGGCAAGGGTGCAAAAGTTTGATCTTTGGTGGCTTTCTCACCAGCTCCAGTTTTGTACACATATATTGCCTAATTTCCAGAGTAGGTCATGATATTGACAGGCTTTGCAGTGCAATAAAAGTACTATTTTTAGCCTTGGAATGTGAATGAAACTAATATTCAGGGGAAACTATGATCAGGTTCTCTTGAATTCCCTGCAATATGGAGCCCTTGGACTGTGAACACAGGAATATTACTCACTGGTCCTATTAGAAGGAACCTTGGTAGTGCAGTGGTTAAGCACTTAGCTGCTAACCAGAAGGTCAAAAGTTCTAATCCATTAGCTGTACTGTAGGAGACAGATGTGACAGTCTGCTACTGTAAAGATTTATTGCTGTGATTAACTTTGGTGAGTCAGTTCTAACTCATAGCAAACCAGCAGAACAAAACACTGCCTGCCCTGTGTCATCCTCTCAGTTGTTGCTATGCTTGAGCCCATTGTTGCAGTTACTATGTCAGTACATCTCTTCGAGGGTCTTCCCCCTTTTCACTGATTCTCTCCTTTCCTAAGCATGATGTCCTTCTCCAGGGACTAGTCCCTTCTTATACCATAACCAAAGTATGAGAAAAGAAGTTTGACCATTCTCCCTTCTAAGGAGCATTCCAGCTATACTTCTTCCAAGACAGATTTGTTCATTCTCCTGACAGTCCACGATATTTTCAGTATACTTTGACAACACCACAATTCAAATACATCAGTTCTTCTTCAGTCTTCTTTATTCATTGTTCAGATTTTAAATACATATGAGGTTATTGAAAATACCCTGGCTTGAGTATAAGGGACCACTTACACTTCAAAGTGACATCTTTGCTCTTTAACATTTTAAAGAGGACTTTTGCTACAGGTTTGCTCAGTATAATATGTTAGATTTTTTGACTTCTGCTTCCATGGGTGTTGGTTATGGATCCAGGTAAAATGAAACACCTGACAACTTTTCTCTGTTTATCATGATGCTGCTTATTGGTCCAGTTGTGAGAATTTTTGTTTGCTTTATGTTGAAGTGTAATCCATACTGAAGGCTGTAGTCTTTGAAGTTCATCCATAATGGCTTCAAGCCTTCTTCACTTTCAGCAAGGAAGGTTGAGTCATCTGCATATCTCAGGTTGTTATTTAGTCTTTCTGCAATCCTGATATGAGCTCAGGTAGTGAAGTGCCAAATGCTTTTGACTGCTAGCCAGAAAGTTGGCAGTTCAAACCCATCAGCCACTCTGAAGAAGGAAGACCAGGCAATCTACTTCTGTAAAGATTTACAGCCTCAGAAACCCAGTGGGGGTTGCTTTGAATCAGAATCAACTTGGTGGCAGTGGATTTGGTTGGGGTTGGCAATCCTGATACTGGATTCTTCTTCATTAGTCCAGCTTCTTTGATATTTTCTCAGCATGAACATAGAATAAGGTAAAAAGATACAACCATCAGATACATTTTCCTGATTTAAACCATGCAGAATCCCTTTGTTCTGTTTGTATAATAGCTTCTTGGTCTATGTACAGGTTCCCTATAAACACAATTAAGTGTTCTAGAACTCCCATTCTTTGCAATGTCATCCATAATTTGTTATGATCCACACAGTTGAATGCCTTTGCAGAGTCAATAAAGGGTAGATAAATATCTTTCTGATATTCTTTGCTTTCTACCAAGATCCATCAGATATCAGTAATGATATCTCTTATTCTACATCCTCTTCTGAATCTAGCTTGAATTTTTGGCAGTTCCCTATTAATACACTGCTGCAACTGTTTTTGAATTATTTTCAGTAAAATTTTACTTGTGTGTAATATTAATGGCATTGTTTGTTAATTTCTGGATTCTATTGAATCACCTTTCTTTGGAATTGGGCACAAATATGGAAAACAGCCAGGTAGGTGTCTTCCAAATTTCTTGGCATAAATAAGTAACTACCTCTAATGCTACATCAGTTTGTTGAAACATCTCAACAGGTATTCATCAATTACTGGGGCCTTATTTATTGCCAGTTCCTTCCGTGCAGTTTATACTTCTTCCTTCAACACCGTTGGTTCTTGATCATATGCTACCTCCTGAAATGGATGAACATCAGTTGAGTATTTTGGGTACAGAAACTCTATGTATTCCTTCCTTCTTCCTTTGATGCTTCCTGCATTTTTCAACACTTTGTCCATAGAATCCTTCACTATTGCAGCTTGGAGCTTGAATTTCTCCTTTAGTTCTTTTAGCCTGAGAAATGCTGAGTGTTCTTTTCTTTTCTTTTTTTTGTTTTGTTTTGTTTTGTAAGCCCAGGTCTTTGCAAATTTCATTAAAATATTTTAATTTTTCTTCTTTAGGCACCTTTTAGAATCTTCTGTTCACCTCTTTTACTTCACCATTTCTTCCATTGGCTTTAGCTACTTTCCATTCAAGAGCCAGTTTCAGAGTCTCTTTTGACATCCATTTTGGTCATTTTTTTTTTTTTTTTCTTTTCTGTCTTTTAACTTTCTTTTTTTAACTTTTACTTTCTTCATATATGATGTCTTTGATGTCATCCCACAACTCATATTGTCTTGGTATTAGTGTTCTTTCATCAAATCTGTTCTTCACATCATCTCTAAATTCATGTGGGATATACTCAAGGCTTTTTCCTTGGTCTGGATCCTGCATCTGGCTTGTCATCATCTGACTTCTGGTTCTTTGGACATGAGCCAACAGCCTGCTATATTGGCTGCTGATCTTGGGATTCATTAACTTCTTCAGCCTTTAGAGCCAGCAGCCTGCCATCTTACCTGCAGGTCTTGGATTTGTCAGCTACAGGGATCCAGGTGAAGAAAGGGAACCCAGGCCATGCCGCACAAGTGGCAAGGAGGAAAGTGGGAGAAAGGAGAGGAAAAGTCTAGAGGGACCTGGATAGAGCGAGGAGTCAGCCACAGGGATCCAGGTGAGGGGAGGGACCCCAGACCACACCCCAAAGTGGCAAGGTGGGAAAGTGGGGAAAGGACAGAAAAGGTGAGGGGACCCAGACAGGGTGAGGAGACAGCCACAGGGATCCAGGTAAAAAGAGGTTGGAGAGGTTTCCAACAGCTAAGGGAGACAGACTTTTCTGTCAGTTTGTTCTACTGTGGTGACATGTTGCTGTGAGTCTTGAGGCTGTGCCACTGGTGTTTCAAACCCACAGGGGTGCACATGGTGCACAGATATCAGCCTGGCTTGCAAACTGAGACAGTCTAGGAAGAAGGAAGAGGCCATCCACTTCTCAAAGAATTGGTCAGGGAAAACCTTATGAATAGCAGAGAAACACTGTCTGATACATTACTGTGCAACATTATGAATAGTGTGGAAACATCGTCCAATACAGAGGAGGAGGCAGAGTCACACAGATTAGAAGACTCTCAAAATAGGACTGGGAAAAAGCTACATCATCAGAGCAAAACCAGCCTTTTTCATATGGATAAGGTAAAGCTTTTGAAACCTCCATCTGCTGATGTGGCACCACTCAACTTGAGGAGAAACAATAGCTAACATCCATTGATCACTGGAACATGGAATGTGTGAAGTATGAATCTACGAAAATTGGAAATTGTGAAAAATGAAATGGAACGTATAAAGATTGATATTCTACATATTAGTGAGCTGAAATGGACTGGTATTGGCCATTTTGAATCAGAAAACCATATGATCTACTATGCCAGGAATGATACTTTGAAGAGGAATGACATGGCATTCATCATCACAAATGATATTTCAAGATTTGTCCTGAAGTACAATGGTGTCAGTGATAGAATAATATCCAAACACCTACAAGGAAGACCTATTAATACAACTATTATTCAAATTTGTGTACCAACCCCCAAAGCCAAGATGAGGAAAAT
>NW_006921799.1:792490-793949 GCF_000298275.1 Orycteropus afer afer
ATCTATATGCTGAGCAAATAATCTGAGAAGCTGGACTATATGAAGAAAAATGTGGCATCAGGATTGGAGGAAGAATCACTAACAACTTGAGATATTCTGACAATACATATTTGCTTGCTGAAAGTGAGGATGACTTGAGGCACTTACCGATGAAGATTGAAGAATACAGGCTGCCGTATGGATTACATCTCAATATAAAGAAAACAAAAATCCTCACAACTGGACCAATAAGCAGCATCACGATTAATGGAGAAAAGATTGAGGTTGTCAAAGAATTCGTATTGCTTGTTTCTACAATCGACGCCAATGGAAGCAGCAGTCAGGACATTAGATGGCATGTAGCACTGGGCAGTTGGCAGCAAAGAAGCTCTTTCAAGTGCTGAGGAGCAAGGATATCTCCTTGAGGACTAAGGTGCACCTGACACAAATCATGATATTTTCAATTGTCTGGTATGCATGTGAGAGCTGGACAATGAATAAGGAAGACCAAAGAAGAGTTGATAATTTTGAGTTGTGGTGCTGGTAAAGAATGCTGAAAGTACCATGGACTGCTAAAAGAAGTAACAGATCTGTCTTGGAGGAAGTGCAGCCAAAATTCTCCTTGAAAGTGAGAATGCCAGACTTCGTCTCACTTACTTTGGTCACGTTGTCAGAAGGGACCATTCCCTGGAGAAGGATGTCATGCTTGGTAAAGTTGATGAAAGAGGGAAAGGCCTTCAACGAGATAAATTGACATGTCAGCTGCAATAATGAGCGCAAGTATAGCAAGGATCCTGGGGCTGGTGCAGGATAGGGTGCTGTTTTGTTCTGCTGTGCATGGTGTGGGTATGAGTCAGAAATGATTCGCTGGCACCTAACAGCAACATACTCAAGGAGGAATTTTGGCTCTGGTTTTAACTTTCTTCAGCTTCAAGTTCAACTTGTGTATGAGCAAATGATGGTCTGTTTCATAGTTGGCCCCTGTCCTTATTCTCACAGATGATCTTGAGCTTCTCTATTGCCTTTTCCCACATATGTAGTTGATTTGATTCCTGTGTATTCCATCTGGTTAGATCCACATGTATAGATGCCATAATGCTGTTGGAAAAAGTATTTGCAATGAATACAAGAATGGTCTTGCAAAATTCTATCATGCAATCTCTGGCATAATTTCTACCATCAAAGTCATATTTTCCAACCACTAAAGCTTCTTCTTTGATTCCAAGTTTCGATTTCCAGTCATCAGTAATCATCAATACATCTTGATGTCATGTTTGGTCAATTTCAGATTGCAGAAGTTGCTACAAATCTTCAGTTTCTTCATCTTTGGCTTTAGCGATCGATGTATAAATTTGAATATTAGTATCAACTGGTTTTCCTTGTAGGTATGTGGATATTATCTTATCACTAACAGCATTGTACTTCAGAATAGATCTTGAAATATTCTTTTTGAGTTTCACCATTAATCTTCAATTTGTCA
>NW_006921799.1:794669-796929 GCF_000298275.1 Orycteropus afer afer
CACTCCTCAGAAGGAAGGTTGGGCAATCCTACTTCCGTAGTGATACTGCCTCGGAAACCCAAGGAGGGGTCGCTATGAGTCGGGGCCAACTCGACGGCACATAACAGCAACAACAACAAACGGTCACTATGAATTGGAATCAACTCAGTGACAAAAATGATTTTTGTTGTTGTTGGGGGGTAGGCATTTCCTATTAGCATTCCAAGAAATAATTCACATAATTTTCAGGATTCTTTCCTAGGAAATAGGGATCCAAACTCTAATGGAAAATGAGAGATTAAAATAAATTATGGGATTGGGATTCCAAAATGGTGGAATAGGCAAAAGACTGCACAGACCCTGTTCAACAAAGAAAAGGGAAACCAATTAACACAGACACAGAAAATAATCCTGGACCCCTGAGCCTTGAAGGAAAGCATATAGAAGTGGACTAACCCCAACTAGCAGAGGAATTTGCATGAAAATACCAGAAAAGGAGACATATGGAGCGCCCCTGACAGCACAGACAGCTTGGAGATTCCTGAGTGGTGGTAGGACCTAAGAATTAACCTAAAAATCAGCCCTGCAAGCCAGAGACTGCACGAAAAACTGCTCTGGTGGTTGTGGAAAAGAAGGGAAAACAGCAGTGAAGAGGAAGATGGACTGATCTGTGGATTTTTGCCTGTCCAGAGGGTGCCACCATTTTGAATGTTTACAAGCCGCTTGACCATTTTGGATATTTAAAAAGACAGTGCTCTTCCAGATTCCAAGAGCTTAAGAACAGGTTCTGCTTGCCAGTAACCCCAAGGACACTCCAGACCTGCATGACTGAAAAGGTGAGACATTCCTCTTATTACTCCTATACCTGACACCCACTTGGTGAACAAAGGTGCGGCCATCCCCCACTCCCACCCACCTTCTGGGCCCACAGGAACTCCATCCCAGTCTGTGTGATTGGATGGAGCCTGGGTGCCCTGCCCTGTCCTCCACCAATTTTTTTTTTCTTTTTCTTTTTCTCTTTCTTTTTTCTGGTGTTTAGTTTGCTTGTATTTGTCTGTTTTAAAACTACTATTATTATTAATACTTTTGCCTTTTCACAATTATTTTTTATTCTTCCCCTCCAATGTCCTAGTTTACAGTCGCTTTTTTTTTTTTTCTTTTCCCTGTGCCTGGATAAAATTTTTTTTCTTTTTAATTTACATTATATTTTCACCCTTACTTCTCATGGTTCCTTGTTTTCCTCTTTGCATTTTTCCCATTTTTTTTATTCATTGTTCTCCTTCTCTATCTTTTTTTCTCTAAGTGACCTATCCCCAGATATTGCAGTTTTCTTTTTTTTTTTCCCCCCTTCTTTTTTCCCATTCATCTTTTTTTGGTTACTATTCCTGTGTGATTGCATGGTGTATTTTTTGTCTATGTGCTTTTAGTTTTTTGATGGTTATTCAATTGTAATTTTTGTCTAACTGAGTGGGAGACAACAACAGTGCCCATAAGATACATTACACCCACACCTCCTGCAACTTCACTTACTGAGTGAGAGCCACCACCTCCTTCTCGACCAACAGGTCAATGATAAAAAACAACCAGGAAGAGCATGAATTACCCTTGGCTGCTCTTCATCAACAGTTAACAGAGATCTATCCACAATACCATGATGTCTCAGAGACAACAGACCATGGCAGTCCACATAAAGAAGTAAGATAAAGTGGTAGAAACAAGGGAGCAGGATACAGACCCAGAATACATCCCTGAGGAAGAAGCAGCATTGGAACTCTCTGATAAGGAATTCAAAAGAATTATCTTTAGGTATCTTCAAAGGATTGAAAGACAGAAAAAAGAAAAAACCCTAGAAGAATTTTGGAAGAAATTACAAGAACAAAAGACAAAACAAATGAAAAATTAGAAATGATTCTAAATGTACAGACAGAAATCCAGAAGATTAATACTAACTTGCCAGAAATAGATAACATATTGGAAGGGTAAAGGTATAGAATTGATGCAATGGAAGACAGAATTAATGAAATTGAAGACAAATACCTGAATACTTCTTGGAAATGGATCAAAAAGAAAAAAAAAATCAAAACAAAATGAAGAAAGCCTAAGGTCCATGTGGGATACCATCAAAAGGAATAATCTCCATGTCTTTGGAATTCCAGAAGAGGAAGAGAAAAATAAAACCACTGAGAAAGTTGTCAAAGATTTGCTGGAGGAGAACTTCCCTGATATGATGAAAGATGAGAATATATCCATTCAAGAAGTCCAATGAAATCCAAACAGGATA